>NW_025749110.1:0-27484 GCF_021184085.1 Oncorhynchus gorbuscha
CTGAGGTAGGGTTAGGGTTGATAGTACTCTGAGGTAGTATTGGGGTTGATAGTACTCTGAGGTAGTGTTAGGGTTGATAGTACTCTGAGGTAGGTCGGTTGATAGTACTCTGAGGTAGTGTTGAGGTTGATAGTACTCTGAGGTAGTGTTAGGGTTGATAGTACTCTGAGGTAGGGTTAGGGTTGATAGTACTCTGAGGTAGTGTTAGGGTTGATAGTACTCTGAGGTAGTGTTAGGGTTGATAGTACTCTGAGGTAGGGTTAGGGTTGATAGTACTCTGAGGTAGGGTTAGGGTTGATAGACTCTGAGGTAGGGTTAGGATTGATGGTACTCTGAGGTAGGGTTAGGGTTGATAGTACTCTGAGGTAGGGTTAGGGTTGATAGTACTCTGAGGTAGGGTTAGGATTGATAGTACTCTGAGGTATTCAGGATTGTAGTAGGGTTAGGGTTGATAGTACTCTGAGGTAGGGGTTAGGATTGATACTCTGGTGGGTTGATTAGTACTCTGAGGTAGATTTGGTACTCTTAGGGTTAGGGTTGATAGTACTCTGAGGTAGGGTTAGGGTTGATAGTACTCTGAGTAGGGTTAGGGTTGATAGTACTCTGAGGTAGTGTTAGGGTTGGTACTCTAGGGTTAGGGTTGATAGTACTCTGAGGTAGAGGTTAGGGTTAGGGTTGATAGTACTCTGAGGTAGTAGGGTTAGGGTTGATAGTACTCTGAGGTAGGGTTAGGGTTGATAGTACTCTGAGGTAGGATTGGTTAGGGTTAGGGTTGATAGTACTCTGAGGTAGGGTTAGGGTTAGGGTTGATAGTACTCTGAGGTAGGGTTAGGGTTGATAGTACTCTGAGGTAGGGGTTGATAGTACTCTGAGGTAGGGTTAGGGTTGATAGTACTCTCTGAGAGGTAGGGTTAGGGTTAGGGTTGATAGTACTCTGAGGTAGGGTTAGGGTTAGGGTTGATAGTACTCTGAGGTAGTAGGGTTGAGGTAGGGTTAGGATTTATAGTACTCTGAGATAGGGTTAGGGTTGTATATTTCATTGCTAAGTAAAGGTATAGCTCATTCTTAAGACATTGAATGAATCCACACTCCTTTGATGGCCATTTTGGGTACAGCGAAGGATTAATGTGTGTCATAGTCTAAATAAAGTGATAGTAGACTTATACTCCCTATGCTCTTCTTTCAAGTCAGCCTGAAACCGTTTCAACACTTGTCTGACCCCAGGCCTCCTGCACGCCACAAGCATTACTCTTGCTTCAGGCAAGTGTGGTTTAACCCAACCAGCTCCATTTACATTTGCTATAGCACAGGAGCTCACTGCCCAGCCAGAGGAGCAGGGCGTCTCTAGTCTCACCAGGAGCTCACTGCCCAGCCAGAGGAGCAGGACATCTGACCATGAGCTCACTGCCCAGCCAGAGGAGCAGGACGTCTCTAGTCTCACCAGGAGCTCACTGCCCAGCCAGAAGAGCAGGACATCTTTAATCTCACCAGGAGCTCACTGCCCAGCCAGAGGAGCAGGACATCTGACCAGGAGCTCACTGCCCAGCCAGAGGGGCAGGACGTCTTTAATCTCACCAGGAGCTCACTGCCCAGCCAGAGGAGCAGGACATCTCTCGTCTCACCAGGAGATCACTGCCCAGCCAGAGGAGCAGGACATCTCTAGTCTCACCAGGAACTCACTGCCCAGCCAGAGGAGCAGGACATCTGACCAGGAGCTCACTGCCCAGCAAGAGGAGCAGGACCTCTCTAGTCTCACCGGGAGCTCACTGCCCAGCCAGAGGAGCAGGACGTCTCTAGTCTCACCAGGAGCTCACTGCCCAGCCAGAGGAGCATGACATCTCTAGTCTCACCAGGAGCTCACTGCCCAGCCAGAGGAGCAGGACATCTCTAGTCTCACCAGGAGCTCACTGCCCAGCCAGAGGAGCAGGACATCTGACCAGGAGCTCACTGGCCAGCCAGTGGAGCAGGATGTCTCTACTCTAACCAGGAGCTCACTGCCCAGCCAGAGGAGCAGGACATCTCTAGTCTCACCAGGAGCTCACTGCCCAGCCAGAGGAGCAGGACATCTCTAGTCTCACCAGGAGCTCACTGCCCAGCCAGAACAGCAGGTCATCTCTAGTCTCACCAGGATGTCTAACAGACTAGACCACATATCAACACAGACTATCCTCTAAACAGTGATCTCTTCCATCTGCTTTAATATAATATCTTCCTGTCCCTCTGATTTAGGCCAGATAAATGTGACACCGGAAAACTTTAAACTTTATTAGCAGTGTCTTCCACCAACGCAGACAGATGCTTTGTGTCGAGGGTGTTTGGGTTACCATTAGTTACGATGATGTCATTGACTCTGATGATGAGTTCCATCATGTTCACATTTTATGAAAGGGGCTATTATCCTCACGCAATGTTTCCTCTTACAAGTGTATGTGTGTGTGTGTGAGTGAGTGTGTGTGCCTGCGTGCATGTTTATGTATGTGTGTGTGTGTGTCCTCTGACAGATGGGAAACAGAGAGGCAATAAAACACCAGCTCACCTGATGACTTCATCTCTTCAGGCCCTCAGACTCCTAGTTAATGCTCTCCCTCAACATTCTCTGTCTTAAGGCCCTCAGACTCCGAGCTAATTCCTCTCTCTCTCACCATTCTCTGTCTTAAGGCCCTTAAATTCCTCTCTCTTCACCATTCTCTAGCTAATTCCCCTCTCTCTCCCCATTCTCTGTCTTAAGGCCCTTAGACTCCTAGCTAATTTCTCTCTCTCTCCATTCTCTGTCTTAAGGCCCTTAGACTCCTAGCTAATTCCCTCTCTCTCACCATTCTCTGTCTTAAGGCCCTTAGACTCCTAGTTAATTCCTCTCTCTCTCACCATTTTATATCTTAAGGCCCTTAGACTCCTAGCTAATTCCTCTCTCCCTCACCATTATCTGTCTTAAGGCCCTTAAGGCCCTCAGACTCCTAGCTAATTCCTCTCTCTCTCACCATTCTCTGTCTTAAGGCCCTAAGACTCCTAGCTAATGCTGTCCCTCACCATGCTATCTCTATCTCACCATGAGGAGCGTACCTGTTGCACCGGCTATACGAGTGTTAGAGTGTATCTATCTAACCACACGGCTGCTATAGGATCAGATGTCTAATGTATTCCACCACACGGCTGCTATAGGATCAGATAACTAATCTGTCTCAGCGCGAGGCTCCTCTGTAAGCATGTCGCCCATCTATCTTACCAACAGCCACCAAAGAAAACACACTTGGTTTGACTTAGTACACATAAATCATCACTGACAAAGAGAGAGAGAGAGAGAGAGAGAGAGAGAGAGAGAGAGAGAGAGAGAGAGAGAGAGAGAGAGAGAGAGAGAGAGAGAGAGAGAGAGAGAGAGACAGTGACAAAGAGAGAGAGAGACAGTGACAAAGAGAGACACAGAGAGACACAGAGAGACACACAGAGAGAGAGAGAGAGAGAGAGAGAGAGAGAGAGAGAGAGAGAGAGAGAGAGAGAGAGAGAGAGAGAGAGAGAGAGAGATGTTCACTCACCTTTTCTGCAGAGAGCGGTTCAGAGACTCAGTCCTCTCGTTGATCTGAGGAGGGGAACAAGGACACCGGGTTTGTATTGGGAGATAATATATCTGAAGCTACCTAGAATAACAGCTAACAACTTCAATCTACAGTAGCCCTACATTATCAATCTACGGTAACCTTACATTATTAATCTACAGTAGCCCTACCTTTTAATCTACAGTAGCCCTACATTATCAATCTACAGTAACCTTACATTATCAATCTACAGTAGCCCTACCTTATCAATCTACAGTAGCCCTACATTATCAATCTACAGTAGCCTTACATTATCAATCTACAGTAGCCCTACGTTATTTATCAACAGTAGCTCTACATTATCGATCTACAGTAACCCTACATTATCGATCTACGGTAACCTTACATTATCAATACAAAGTATTTCTACCCATCCAAAGAATTCCTTCTCGTTAAAGCATTTGTGGTTTATACTGTCATGACCTGATAAAGGTGTATAGTACTGTCATGACCTGGTAAAGGTACTGTCATGACCTGGTAAAGGTACTGTCATGACCTGGTAAAGGTACTGTCATGACCTGGTAAAGGTGTATATTACTGTCATGACCTGGTAAAGGTACTGTCATGACCTGATAAAGGTGTATATTACTGTCATGACCTGGTAAAGGTGTATAATACTGTCATGACCTGGTAAAGGTGTATAGTACTGTCATGACCTGGTAAAGGTACTGTCATGACCTGATAAAGGTGTATAATACTGTCATGACCTGGTAAAGGTGTATAATACTGTCATGACCTGGTAAAGGTGTATAGTACTGTCATGACCTGGTAAAGGTACTGTCATGACCTGGTAAAGGTGTATAATACTGTCATGACCTGGTAAAGGTGTATAGTACTGTCATGACCTGTTAAAGGTACTGTCATGACCTGATAAAGGTGTATAATACTGTCATGACCTGGTAAAGGTGTATAATACTGTCATGACCTGGTAAAGGTGTATAGTACTGTCATGACCTGGTAAAGGTGTATACTACTGTCATGACCTGTTAAAGGTACTGTCATGACCTGATAAAGGTGTATAATACTGTCATGACCTGGTAAAGGTACTGTCATGACCTGGTAAAGGTGTATAATACTGTCATGACCTGGTAAAGGTGTATAATACTGTCATGACCTGGTAAAGGTACTGTCATGACCTGGTAAAGGTGTATAATACTGTCATGACCTGGTAAAGGTGTATAATACTGTCATGACCTGGTAAAGGTACTGTCATGACCTGGTAAAGGTGTATAGTACTGTCATGACCTGGTAAAGGTACTGTCATGACCTGATAAAGGTGTATAGTACTGTCATGACCTGGTAAAGGTGTATAATACTGTCATGACCTGGTAAAGGTGTATAGTACTGTCATGACCTGGTAAAGGTGTATAGTACTGTCATGACCTGGTAAAGGTACTGTCATGACCTGGTAAAGGTGTATAGTACTGTCATGACCTGGTAAAGGTGTATAGTACTGTCATGACCTGGTAAAGGTGTATAATACTGTCATGACCTGGTAAAGGTGTATAATACTGTCATGACCTGGTAAAGGTGTATAGTACTGTCATGACCTGATAAAGGTGTATAGTACTGTCATGACCTGGTAAAGGTGTATAATACTGTCATGACCTGGTAAAGGTGTATAATACTGTCATGACCTGATAAAGGTGTATAATACTGTCATGACCTGGTAAAGGTACTGTCATGACCTGGTAAAGGTGTATAGTACTGTCATGACCTGGTAAAGGTACTGTCATGACCTGGTAAAGGTGTATAATACTGTCATGACCTGGTAAAGGTGTATAGTACTGTCATGACCTGGTAAAGGTGTATAGTACTGTCATGACCTGGTAAAGGTACTGTCATGACCTGGTAAAGGTGTATAATACTGTCATGACCTGGTAAAGGTGTATAGTACTGTCATGACCTGGTAAAGGTACTGTCATGACCTGGTAAAGGTGTATAGTACTGTCATGACCTGGTAAAGGTGTATAATACTGTCATGACCTGGTAAAGGTGTATAGTACTGTCATGACCTGGTAAAGGTACTGTCATGACCTGGTAAAGGTGTATGATACTGTCATGACCTGGTAAAGGTGTATAATACTGTCATGACCTGGTAAAGGTGTATAGTACTGTCATGACCTGGTAAAGGTGTATGATACTGTCATGACCTGGTAAAGGTGTATAATACTGTCATGACCTGGTAAAGGTGTATAGTACTGTCATGACCTGGTAAAGGTACTGTCATGACCTGGTAAAGGTACTGTCATGACCTGGTAAAGGTGTATAATACTGTCATGACCTGGTAAAGGTGTATAATACTGTCATGACCTGGTAAAGGTGTATAGTACTGTCATGACCTGGTAAAGGTGTATAATACTGTCATGACCTGGTAAAGGTACTGTCATGACCTGGTAAAGGTGTATAGTACTGTCATGACCTGGTAAAGGTACTGTCATGACCTGGTAAAGGTGTATAATACTGTCATGACCTGGTAAAGGTACTGTCATGACCTGGTAAAGGTACTGTCATGACCTGGTAAAGGTGTATAATACTGTCATGACCTGGTAAAGGTACTGTCATGACCTGGTAAAGGTGTATAGTACTGTCATGACCTGGTAAAGGTGTATAGTACTGTCATGACCTGGTAAAGGTGTATAATACTGTCATGACCTGGTAAAGGTGTATAATACTGTCATGACCTGGTAAAGGTGTATAGTACTGTCATGACCTGGTAAAGGTGTATAGTACTGTCATGACCTGGTAAAGGTACTGTCATGACCTGGTAAAGGTGTATAATACTGTCATGACCTGGTAAAGGTGTATAATACTGTCATGACCTGGTAAAGGTGTATAGTACTGTCATGACCTGGTAAAGGTGTATACTACTGTCATGACCTGGTAAAGGTACTGTCATGACCTGATAAAGGTGTATAATACTGTCATGACCTGGTAAAGGTGTATAGTACTGTCATGACCTGGTAAAGGTACTGTCATGACCTGGTAAAGGTACTGTCATGACCTGGTAAAGGTACTGTCATGACCTGGTAAAGGTGTATAGTACTGTCATGACCTGGTAAAGGTGTATAATACTGTCATGACCTGGTAAAGGTGTATGATACTGTCATGACCTGGTAAAGGTGTATAGTACTGTCATGACCTGGTAAAGGTGTATGATACTGTCATGACCTGGTAAAGGTGTATAATACTGTCATGACCTGGTAAAGGTGTATAGTACTGTCATGACCTGGTAAAGGTACTGTCATGACCTGGTAAAGGTGTATGATACTGTCATGACCTGGTAAAGGTGTATAATACTGTCATGACCTGGTAAAGGTGTATAGTACTGTCATGACCTGGTAAAGGTGTATAGTACTGTCATGACCTGGTAAAGGTACTGTCATGACCTGGTAAAGGTGTATAATACTGTCATGACCTGGTAAAGGTACTGTCATGACCTGGTAAAGGTACTGTCATGACCTGGTAAAGGTGTATAATACTGTCATGACCTGGTAAAGGTACTGTCATGACCTGGTAAAGGTGTATAGTACTGTCATGACCTGGTAAAGGTGTATAATACTGTCATGACCTGGTAAAGGTGTATAATACTGTCATGACCTGGTAAAGGTGTATAGTACTGTCATGACCTGGTAAAGGTACTGTCATGACCTGGTAAAGGTGTATAGTACTGTCATGACCTGGTAAAGGTACTGTCATGACCTGGTAAAGGTGTATAATACTGTCATGACCTGGTAAAGGTACTGTCATGACCTGGTAAAGGTACTGTCATGACCTGGTAAAGGTGTATAATACTGTCATGACCTGGTAAAGGTACTGTCATGACCTGGTAAAGGTACTGTCATGACCTGGTAAAGGTGTATAGTACTGTCATGACCTGGTAAAGGTGTATAATACTGTCATGACCTGGTTAAGGTGTATAGTACTGTCATGACCTGGTAAAGGTGTATAGTACTGTCATGACCTGGTAAAGGTGTATAATACTGTCATGACCTGGTAAAGGTGTATAGTACTGTCATGACCTGGTAAAGGTGTATACTACTGTCATGACCTGGTAAAGGTGTATAATACTGTCATGACCTGATAAAGGTGTATAATACTGTCATGACCTGGTAAAGGTGTATACTACTGTCATGACCTGGTAAAGGTACTGTCATGACCTGATAAAGGTGTATAATACTGTCATGACCTGGTAAAGGTGTATAATACTGTCATGACCTGGTAAAGGTGTATAATACTGTCATGACCTGGTAAAGGTGTATAGTACTGTCATGACCTGGTAAAGGTGTATAATACTGTCATGACCTGGTAAAGGTGTATATTACTGTCATGACCTGGTAAAGGTGTATAGTACTGTCATGACCTGGTAAAGGTACTGTCATGACCTGGTAAAGGTGTATAGTACTGTCATGACCTGGTAAAGGTACTGTCATGACCTGGTAAAGGTGTATAGTACTGTCATGACCTGGTAAAGGTACTGTCATGACCTGGTAAAGGTACTGTCATGACCTGGTAAAGGTGTATACTACTGTCATGACCTGGTAAAGGTGTATAGTACTGTCATGACCTGGTAAAGGTGTATAGTACTGTCATGACCTGGTAAAGGTGTATAGTACTGTCATGACCTGTTAAAGGTACTGTCATGACCTGGTAAAGGTGTATAGTACTGTCATGACCTGGTAAAGGTGTATAGTACTGTCATGACCTGGTAAAGGTGTATAGTACTGTCATGACCTGGTAAAGGTGTATAATACTGTCATGACCTGGTAAAGGTACTGTCATGACCTGGTAAAGGTACTGTCATGACCTGGTAAAGGTGTATAGTAATGTCATGACCTGGTAAAGGTGTATAGTACTGTCATGACCTGGTAAAGGTGTATAATACTGTCATGACCTGGTAAAGGTGTATAGTACTGTCATGACCTGGTAAAGGTACTGTCATGACCTGGTAAAGGTGTATAATACTGTCATGACCTGGTAAAGGTGTATAATACTGTCATGACCTGGTAAAGGTGTATAATACTGTCATGACCTGGTAAAGGTGTATAGTACTGTCATGACCTGGTAAAGGTGTATAGTACTGTCATGACCTGGTAAAGGTGTATAATACTGTCATGACCTGGTAAAGGTACTGTCATGACCTGGTAAAGGTACTGTCATGACCTGGTAAAGGTACTGTCATGACCTGGTAAAGGTACTGTCATGACCTGGTAAAGGTGTATAATACTGTCATGACCTGGTAAAGGTGTATAATACTGTCATGACCTGGTAAAGGTGTATAATACTGTCATGACCTGGTAAAGGTGTATAATACTGTCATGACCTGGTAAAGGTGTATAATACTGTCATGACCTGGTAAAGGTGTATAATACTGTCATGACCTGGTAAAGGTGTATAATACTGTCATGACCTGGTAAAGGTGTATAATACTGTCATGACCTGGTAAAGGTGTATAGTACTGTCATGACCTGGTAAAGGTACTGTCATGACCTGGTAAAGGTACTGTCATGACCTGGTAAAGGTGTATAATACTGTCATGACCTGGTAAAGGTGTATAATACTGTCATGACCTGGTAAAGGTACTGTCATGACCTGGTAAAGGTACTGTCATGACCTGGTAAAGGTGTATAATACTGTCATGACCTGGTAAAGGTGTATAGTACTGTCATGACCTGGTAAAGGTACTGTCATGACCTGGTAAAGGTACTGTCATGACCTGGTAAAGGTACTGTCATGACCTGGTAAAGGTACTGTCATGACCTGGTAAAGGTGTATACTACTGTCATGACCTGGTAAAGGTGTATAGTACTGTCATGACCTGGTAAAGGTGTATAGTACTGTCATGACATGGTAAAGGTGTATGTCAGGGCCACACAGTAAGTTGAAAGGAACAATCTTCCCCTTGAAGTTGTCAATATATTACCCATCAGCATGGCTGATAATATGGACACCTTCATGTTGATGATGTAGAAACAATGGCTCAGAAGGTCTTTGGAGGGAAGGTGAAACAGGAACGCTTGGTCGCGGATCTGTTTGGGTTGTCTTGCCAACCCATATGGTCATTGATGCATGACAGTGTCTATATTTGGCAAGACAGCACCAACAGATCTGGGACCAGGCTAGAAACAAGAGCTGAGTTTGTATGAAGCGCAGAACGACATTAATAAAAAGACAGACAGCTGACAAGTGGTGTCACGTTACGACCACACGGAACACAACAGAACGGAACCTTTGTGTCACAGTTATCCCCGTGGTGACCTTTAACCTGGAATGACCCTCGCATGGGGTCAACGTTCCAGAACCTTTAATCCACATAAAAAGAATCATTCTGTGTTCTGTTATATTATGTTTCCCCCTTCAGATTCAGAATCACTTTTGTGTTACATTTGAGCTAAAAATCAAACCAGATCTCTGTTGTAATGCATCGTATACAACAACAAATATCATGCTGATGATTCCTTGAGATTTATTAGAAATATTTCCTTTCGTTTTAGTTATAAAAGCAAACAGGGAACAGAATCTAACAGGGGGGGTTAGAATCTAACACGGGGAGGCAGAATCTAACACGGGAGGCAGAATCTAACACGGGAGGCGGGGGAACAGAATCTAACACGGGGGGCAGAATCTAACACGGGGGGCAGAATCTAACACGGGGCGGGGGGGAACAGAATCTAACATGGGGAGGCAGAATCTAACACGGGGAGGCAGAATCTAACACGGGGAGGCAGAATCTAACACGGGGGGAACAGAATCTAACACGGGGAGGCAGACGGGGGGCAGAATCTAACACGGGGCGGGGGGGAACAGAATCTAACACGGGGGGCAGAATCTAACACGGGGAGGCAGAATCTAACACGGGGGGAGGCAGAATCTAACACGGGGGGGACGGGGGGCAGAATCTAACACGGGAGGCAGAATCTAACACGGGGAGGCAGAATCTAACACGGGGAACAGAATCTAACACGGGGGGGCAGAATCTAACACGGGGAGGCAGAATCTAACACGGGGAGGCAGAATCTAACACGGGAGGCAGAATCTAACAGCAGAATCTAACACGGGGGGAACAGAATCTAACACGGGGGGCAGAATCTAACACGGGGGGCAGAATCTAACACGGGGCGGGGGGGAACAGAATCTAACACGGGGGGGCAGAATCTAACACGGGGAGGCAGAATCTAACACGGGAGGCAGAATCTAACACGGGGGGCAGAATCTAACAGGGGAGGCAGAATCTAACACGGGGAGGCAGAATCTAACACGGGGAGGCAGAATCTAACACGGGGAGGCAGAATCTAACATGGGGGGAACAGAATCTAACACGGGAGGCAGAATCTAACACGGGGAGGCAGAATCTAACACGGGGAGGCAGAATCTAACACGGGGGCAGGGGGAGGCAGAATCTAACACGGGGAGGCAGGGGAGGCAGAATCTAACACGGGGAGGCAGAATTTAACACGGGGGGGGCAGAATCTAACACGGGGGGACAGATTCTAACACGGGGGGCAAGAATCTAACACGGGGGCAAGAATCTAACACGGGGGGGCAGAATCTAACACGGGGGGACAGAATCTAACACGGGGAGGCAGAATCTAACACGGGGGGGCAGAATCTAACACGGGGCGGGGGGAGCAGAATCTAACACGGGGCGGGGGGGACAGAATCTAACACGGGGGGGGGAGGCAGAATCTAACACGGGGGGGGGAGGCAGAATCTAACACGGGGCGGGGGAGGCAGAATCTAACACGGGGGGGCAGATTCTAACACGGGGGCAAGAATCTAACACGGGGGGGGACAGAATCTAACACGGGGGGGGGACAGAATCTAACACGGGGGGGACAGAATCTAAAACAACAACAGAATAGTTTTGATTTGGATGAAATGTTGTGAAATACGTTTGTCCTCTGGAACCCTGGGTCAGCAAGGTGAAACTCACCGTGCAGGTATTCTCAGACGTCATCCTCTCCTCAGTGTCATTCTGGAAGGACACACATCACAGGGAAGCACATTGATGACAGGGAAGACACAAGCCAACTGCTGCAGACAGTTTCTTTTCAGATGACTTTTACCCTGCTAACGGCGTGCCAAGAAACAGGATAATATGTACGGTCATTCATCTGATAGACACGTACAGTAGGAGGAACACTTTTCCACGGTCCAAATGGTTTATTTTCCTAATAGTTGGCTAATAATCTTTGTGTTTTGTCTGATTGATTTTAGAGGAAAATATATTTGTTTGTAATAAAAATGTCATTGAATCTTTATTAAACGAGGCAAGTCAGTTAAGAATAAATTGTTATTTACAATGACGGCCTCCACCGGCCAAACCCAAACTTGGACGACGCTGGGCCAATTGTGCGCCGCCCTGTGGGACTCCCAATCACGGCTGGTTGTGATGCAGCCTGGAATCAAACCAGGGTCTGTAGTGACGCCTCAAGCACTGAGATGCAGTGTTTTAGACCGCAGCTCCACTCCTACTTGTAATAGGAGTATTACTAGTGTTTTACTGGTTTAACAGAAGCACAGAAAACATTGGATTGAGTGTGTCACTTCATTGGTTATGACTCAACAGTTGGCACATTAGCAAGGCTTCTATTGAGCAATGCAAGGATGTGCAAGGATGTGTTACATCCTATTTAGCTGTGAGCCAGAAAAGAAAGTCGGGTGCTTTCCCATGAAGACATGAATTAACCCACGAAGACATGAATTAACCCATGAAGACAGAATTAACATGTGGTCCTGAAGACATGAATTAACCCTCAGTTGGTAAACCATGAAGACATGAATTAACCTTGAAGACATGAATTAAACCATGAAGACATGAATTAACCCATGAAGACATGAATTAACCCATGAAGACATGAATTAACCCATGACGACATGAATTATGAAGACATGAATTAACCCATGAAGACATGAAAACCCATCATGAATTAAACCATGAAGACATGAATTAAACCATAGAAGACATGAAGACATGAATTAACCCATGAAGACATGAATTAACCCATGAAGACATGAATTAACCATGAAGACATGAATTAACCCATGAAGACATGAATTAACCCATGAAGACATGAATTAAACCATGAAGACATGAATTAAACCATGAAGACATGAATTAACCCATGAAGACATGAATTAACCTATGACGGTCCGTGAATTGTTGTAGTGTTTAAGGAAAGCTGACCACATGCAGCTACACACAGAGCACAACACAACATCTATGGAACAACACAACACAACATCTATGGAACAACTCAACACAACATCTATGGAACAACACAACACAACATCTATGGAACAACACAACACAACACAACATCTATGGAACAACACAACGTTGGTGTCCCCAATGGAACCCTATCTGGCACCCTATGGGTCCTGGTCAACGGTAGTGTACTATAAAGGGAATAGGGTTCCATTTGGAAGGTACACAAAGGCTCTGTTCCAGTATCCATAGTAACATAGTTCTTAGAATAAAGCAGAGTATTGGGGGCGGGGATTCTAAGAGGTAGACTAGTGTGGACGTTAGAACACAGCCTAAAACTCTCAGCCTAAAACTCTCAGCCTAAAACTCTCAGCCTAAAACTCTCTAAATGCTTTCAACACAGGAAGCGTGAAAAGCATTTCTTCACACTTATTAAAAAAACATCAAGGTGAAGAAATAAAGGATGATGTGTCAACATGACATGCAAGAGGTGGAGAGGTGGTGTGATGACACATAGTGAGAAAAGAAAATGTACAGAAGTGATCCTGTAGTCAACACTGTCTTTTGTGTTTCTACGATAAGATTGAGAAAACAAACTGTTTTTGCTCATCAAAGAGTTGATTTTGAAAGTATTTTATATTTAGTAGTTAGTAAAAAAAGGTGTTTTCAGGTTTGTTTCAAATCTGTCACGGTTCATTTCTGTCTGAGAAGTTGTGTTGAAAACATTTCAGAAAACATTTTCTGAAAACAAATGAACCAAGTCACAAAACGGAACCCAAAGGAAGCCAGTGTGAATAGTCATACGGACATCAGACTCTAAGTAGAGACTCATGTTACCTGTCATACAACCACAGACCATACAGGACTCTCACTTCACATCACAGAGCCAACACAGTTATATCCATCCACACACTGCAATGACATCAGACTCTAAGTAGAGACTCATGTTACCTGTCATACAACCACAGACCATACAGGACTCTCACTTCACATCACAGAGCCAACACAGTTATATCCATCCACACACTGCAATGACATCAGACAGTCGGCAGACTCATGTTACCTGTCATACAACCACAGACCATACAGGACTCTCAAATCACAGAGCCAACACAGTTATATCCATCCACACACTGCACACACAGAGCAACTCTGGGTAGGATGTAGGATGGCATGAAGCATGGGAACAGAACACAGTGGTAGACATGCTACACCAAGCACTGTGTAACACTGTGTGAGTCGGCATGGCAGACATGCTACACCAAGCACTGTGTAACACTGTGTGAGTCGGCATGGCAGACATGCTACACCAAGCACTGTGTAACACTGTGTGAGTCGGCATGGCAGACATGCTACACCAAGCACTGTGTAACACTGTGTGAGTCGGCATGGCAGACATGCTACACCAAGCACTGTGTAACACTGTGTGAGTCGGCATGGCAGACATGCTACACCAAGCACTGTGTAACACTGTGTGAGTCGGCATGGCAGACATGCTACACAAACATGCTGTGGCAGACATGCTAATACATGTGTAACACTGTTTCGGCATGGCAGACATGCAAGCATAACACTGTGTGAGTCGGCAGAGACATACACCAAGCACTGTGTAACACTGTTTGGTTCTGGCAGACATGCTACACCAAGCACTGTGTAACACTGTGGGCATGTGGTTAGGTGATAGGTGGTTAGGTAACACTGTTAGGCATAAAAAGACATAGGTGCACTGTTAGGTGATAGGTGGTTAGGTGTTAGGTGATAGGTGGTTACTGGTGAGTCGGCATGGCAGAATGACAAGGTGATGTGTATGGTGGTCAATTATATGGGACATCAGGTGGTTAGGTGATAGGTGGTTAGGTGATAGGTGGTTAGGTGATAGGTGGTTAGGTGAGTCGGATAGGTGGTTAGGTGATAGGTGGTTAGGTTACACTAGGTGGTTAGGTGATAAGCACTGGTTAGGTGATAGGTGGTTAGGTGATAGGTGACATGTTACACCAAGCACTGTTATAGGTGGTTAGGTGATAAGTGGTTAGGTGATAGGTGGTTAGGTGATAGGTGGTTAGGTGATAAGTGGTTAGGTGATAGGTGGTTAGGTGATAGGTGGTTAGGTGATAGGTGGTTAGGTTATAGGTGGTTAGACATGTGATAAGTGGTTAGGTGATAGGTGGTTAGGTGATAGGTGGTTAGGTGATAGGTGGTTAGCACTGTGAACAGGTGGTTAGGTGATAGGTGATAGGTGGTTAGGTGATAGGCGACATGACAAGGTGATGTGTATGGTGGTCAATTATATGGGACATCAGTAGTAACTTGAAGTTATGTGATTGATTGATTGATTGATACAACTGGGACATCAGTAGTATAGGTGAAGTTATGTGATTGATAGATTGATAGATAGATAGATAGATAGATAGATAGATAGATAGATAGATAGATAGATAGATAGATAGATAGATAGATAGATATTGATAGATAGATAGATATGTGATTGATTGATTGATTGTTTGATAGATACCGGGGCATCAGTAGTACCTTGAAGGTGGGGCTCATGGGACTGAAGGGGCTGAAGGACTCGTCTCCCTCAATGCTGGAAATACTGAGGTTCTTCATCCTTCTCTCTGAAGCCGCCATCCTCCTACTCTCTATCCCGTCTTTCACCCTCTTCTTCTCCTCCTAGACAGAGCAGACGGACAAACTACATTAGAACAACACGCCCCTCTTCTTCTCCTCCTGTAGACAGAGAAACTACATTAGAACACACCCCTCTTCCTCTCCTCCTGTAGACAGAGAAACTACATTAGAACACACCCCTCTTCCTCTCCTCCTGTAGACAGAGAAACTACATTAGAACACACCCCTCTTCCTCTCCTCCTGCAGACGGAGAAACTACATTAGAACACACCCCTCTTCCTCTCCTCCTGTAGACAGAGAAACTACATTAGAACACACCCCTCTTCCTCTCCTCATGTAGACAGAGAAATTACATTAGAACAACACACCCCTCTTCCTCTCCTCCTGTAGACGGAGAAACTACATTAGAACACACCCCTCTTCCTCTCCTCCTGCAGACAGATAAATTACATTAGAACACACCCCTCTTCCTCTCCTCCTGTGGAGACGGAGAAACTACATTAGAACACACCCCTCTTCCTCTCCTCCTGTAGACAGAGAAACTACATTAGAACACACCCCTCTTCCTCTCCTCCTGTAGACATAGAAACTACATTAGAACAACACACCCCTCTTCTTCTCCTCCTGTAGACAGAGAAACTACATCAGAACACACCCCTCTTCCTCTCCTCCTGCAGACAGAGGAACTACATTAGAACACAGCCCTCTTCCTCTCCTCCTGTAGACAGAGAAACTACATTAGAACAACACACCCCTCTTCCTCTCCTCCTGTAGACAGAGAAACTACATTAGAACACACCCCTCTTCCTCTCCTCCTGTAGACAGAGAAACTACATTAGACCACACCCCTCTTCTTCTCCTCCTGCCTCTTTCAGCCACCAATTGTGCAGGTTCTCCCACTTAAAAAGATGAGAGAGGCCTGTCATTTTCATCATAGGTAAACTTCAACTATGACAGACAAAAAGAGAAGAGAAAAATCCAGAAAATCACATTGTAGGATTTTTAATGAATTTAATTGCAAATTATGGTGGAAAATATGATGAAAATTACAGGCCTCTCTCATCTTTTTAAGTGGGAGAACTTGCACAATTGGTGGCTGACTAAATCATTTTTTGCCCCACTGTACATGAGCCTGAACTGACCTCTGTTGTGCATTATAATGCATTATAAAGCACATGTCAGAGCTCACAAGGTGTTAGAAAAGTGCTAACAATGCATTATGAAGAGGGTGTTCATAGGAAGTGTTACCAACATGCAGAGACATGCATATACACACACACAGATAGTGTACATACCAGTCTCAGAGTAGGAGTGCTGGTCTAGGATCTGACCCCCCTGTTCATTCATTATAACGGACCCAGGTCTCACCTCCTCCTGCTCCTGTCTGTGCTGCTCCTCTTTCTCTCTCTGGTGCTCCTCCTCCTCCCTGGCTCTGCGTTTCTCCTCTCTCCTGCGGTTCAACTCCTCCATCTCCTCCTGGTCCTCCTGCTGTCTCTGTCTCAGCTGTTCCAGGGTGCCCTGTCCCTGGCCTGGTGTCTTCTCTGTCTCCAGCTGCCCCCCGGGAACCTCTCCATCCACCTCCTCCTGTCTCTGCCCTCCCAAGCTGCCACTACGACTGGAGAGGAGAGGAGAGGAGAGGAGAGGAGGAGAGGAGAGAGAGAGGAGAGGAGAGGAGAGGAGAGGAGAGGAGAGGAGAGGAGAGGACAGGAGAGGAGAGGAGAGGAGAGGAGGAGAGGAGAGGAGAGGAGAGGAGGAGAGGAGAGGAGAGGAGAGGAGAGGAGAGGAGAGGAGAGGAGAGGAGAGGAGAGGAGAGGAGAGGAGAGGAGAGGAGAGGAGAGGAGAGGAGAGGAGAGGAGAGGATGAAAGTAAAGTCCATAGTTAGAGGACAGGTTGGAGGAAGCTGCTCCGTCTCTCACTATGATCAAACTGCATTATAAATGTAACACCTTCTAATATCTCCACTGCTGTAGTTATGAACTACTTTGGACAGTTCTCATCTTATCAATCCACAAGATTCCCTCAGTTTGCTTTGAAATGTTTACCTGTCTCCTTCAGTGACAAACAAGGAAGAAGTACGTATCTCGTCCATCTCTTTCGGTGTCTCATCCATGTCTTTTGGTGTCTCATCCATGTCTTTTGGTGTCTCATCCATGTCTTTCGGTGTCTCATCCATGTCTTTTGGTGTCTCGTCCAAGACTATCTGTGTCTCATCCATGTCTTTGGTGGTCCAAGACTATCTCATCCATCTCTTTCTGTGTCTCATCCATGTCTTTCGGTGTCTCATCCATCTCTTTCGGTGTCTCATCCATCTCTTTCTGTGTCTCATCCATCTCTTTCTGTGTCTCCTCCATGACTATCTGTGTCTCAGTCATGACTATCTGTGTCTCAGCCATCTCTATCTGTGTCTCTAGCTGTGTCTCAGCCATGTCTTCCTGTGTCTCATCCAAGACTATCTGTGTCTCAGTCATGACTATCTGTGTCTCAGTCATGTCTATCTGTGTCTCAGCCATGTCTTCCTGTGTCTCATCCAAGACTATCTGTGTCTAAATCCATGTTGAGCCCATACAGGAAGGTGTCATCCATCTCTTTTGTGTTCCTCCATGACTAGGATCTGTGTCTCAGCCATCTCTATCTGTGTCTCAGCCATCTCTATCTTGTCTCTAGCTGTGTCTCAGCCATGTCTTCCTGTGTCTCATCCAAGAATCTGTGTCTCATCGATTTGACTTCTGTGTCTCAGCCATGTCTATCTGTTAACAATTTCTAGCTTGTTCAACCCCGAATAGTAGCTCACTCTTAAGGCTTGGTTAAATTAAGGAAGGATGTTGAGCCCATACAGGAAGTGATGAGAGTCACTGATCTTGAAAACTGCCTCTTTTGAAGATTCCATCTGAAGCAGGAAGATAGATGAAACCAGAAGTTATTAACTATAAATAAAGAAACTCAGACAGCTACAGTTTTAATTCTGATCCCTGTTAAATTGAGATTTGGAAATTAAAATAGTTTATTTGAGGTCTGAAAAGGTGTCTGAAGTTTGTCATTTCCCTTGAACAATTTCAGACAAATTGATTTATCCTGTTATAATGATGTATCAACCTCTTCAAAAATGTCCATTAATAATAATCCAGACAAATTCACATTTCCTGTTGCTAGTGGATTACTTTTTCCTATTCCTGTTAGAAAACTGGCTCAAATGAAGATCCTCCATCTTATAGCAGGAAGATAATACTGAAACAAATGAAACTATAAATAAAGAAAGTGCACTACCAGCTTCAGTCTTTGAGTTCTATTCCCTTTAAATTGAATTTGGACATTAAAATAGTGGGATCTATTCCCAGTAGTGAATCGGTGTCCAAAATGGCACCCTATTCCCTTGATAGTGCACTACTTTAGGCCAGACATATAACTCTATTCCCTTTATAGTGCACTATTTTAGGCCAGCCAAATGGCACCCTATTCCCGTTATAGTGGACTACTTTAGACCAACCAAATGGCACCCTATTCCTGTTATAGTGCACTACTTTAGACCAGACAAATGGCACCCTATTCCCGTTATAGTGCACTACCTTTAGACCAGACAAATAGAACACTATTCCTCTTATAGGGCACTACTTTAATACCAGACAAATAGAACACTATCCCCTTTATAGGGCACTACTTTAGACCAACAAATGGCACACTATTCCTTTATAGGGCACTACTTTAGACCAGACAAATAGAACACTATTCCCTTTATAGGGCACTACTTTAGACCAGACAAATAGAACACTATTCCCTTTATAGGGCACTACTTTAGACCAGACAAATAGAACACTATTCCCTTTATAGGGCACTACTTTAGACCAGACAAATAGAACACTATTCCCTTTATAGGGCACTACTTTAGACCAGACAAATAGAACACTATCCCCTTTATAGGGCACTACTTTAGACCAGACAAATAGAACACTATTCCCTTTATAGGGCACTACTTTAGACCAGACAAATAGAACACTATTCACTTTATAGGGCATTACTTTAGACCAGACAAATAGAACACTATTCCCTTTATAGTGCACTACATTAGGCCAGCCAAATGGCACCCTATTCCTGTTATAGTGCACTACCTTAGGCCAGCCAAATGGCACCCTATTCCCGTTATAGTGCACTACTTTCGGCCAGCCAAATGGCACCCTATTCCTGTTATAGTGCACTACCTTAGACCAACCAAATGGCACCCTATTCCCGTTATAGTGCACTACTTTCGGCCAGCCAAATGGCACCCTATTCCCGTTATTGTGCACTACTTCAGGCCAGCCAAATGGCACCCTATTCCTCTTATAGTGCACTACTTTATACCAGACAAATGGCACCCTATTCCCTATATAATGCACTACTTTAGACCAGCCAAATGGCACCCTATTCCCTTGATAGTGCACTACTTTTGACCAGAGAAATGGCACCCTATTCCCATATAGTGCACTACTTTAGACCAGCTAAATGTTACCCCTTTCCCATTATAGTGCACTACTTTAGGCCAGCCAAATGGCACCCTATTCCCTTGATAGTGCACTACTTTAGACCAGCCAAATGGCACCCCATTCCCGTTATTGTGCACTACTTTAGACCAGCCAAATGGCACCCTATTCCGGTTATCGTGCACAACTTTAGGCCAGCCAAATGGCACCCTAATCCCTTTATAGTGCACTAGTTTAGACCGGACAAATAGAACGCTATTCCCTTTATAGGGCACTACTTTAGACCAGACAAATAGAACACTATCCTCTTTATAGGGCACTACTTTAGACCAGACAAATAGAACACTATTCCCTTTATAGGGCACTACTTTAGACCAGACAAATAGAACACTATCCCCTTTATAGGGCACTACTTTAGACCAGACAAATAGAACACTATTCCCTTTATAGGGCACTACTTTAGACCGGACAATTAGAACACTTCCCTTTATAGGGCACTACTTTAGACCAGACATATAGAACACTATTCCCTTTATAGGGCACTACTTTAGGCCAGACAAATATAACACTATCCCCTTTATAGTGCACTACTTTAGGCCAGCCAAATGGCACCCTATTCCTGTTATAGTGCACTACCTTAGGCCAGCCAAATGGCACCCTATTCCCGTTATAGTGCACTACTTTCGGCCAGCCAAATGGCACCCTATTCCTGTTATAGTGCACTACTTTATACCAGACAAATGGCATCCTATTCCCTTGATAGTGCACTACTTTTGACCAGAGAAATGGCACCCTATTCCCATATAGTGCACTACTTTAGACCAGCTAAATGTTACCCCTTTCCCATTATAGTGCACTACTTTAGGCCAGCCAAATGGCACCCTATTCCCTTTATAGTGCACTACTTTAGACCAGCCAAATGGCACCCTATTCCGGTTATCGTGCACTACTTTAGGCCAGCCAAATGGCACCCTAATCCCTTTATAGTGCACTACTTTAGACCAGCTAAATGTTACCCCTTTCCCATTATAGTGCACTACTTTAGGCCAGCCAAATGGCACCCTATTCCCTTGATAGTGCACTACTTTAGACCAGCCAAATGGCACCCCATTCCCGTTATAGTGCACTACTTTAGACCAGCCAAATGGCACCCTATTCCGGTTATCGTGCACTACTTTAGGCCAGCCAAATGGCACCCTAATCCCTTTATAGTGCACTAGTTTAGACCGGACAAATAGAACGCTATTCCCTTTATAGGGCACTACTTTAGACCAGACAAATAGAACACTATCCCCTTTATAGGGCACTACTTTAGACCAGACAAATAGAACACTATTCCCTTTATAGGGCACTACTTTAGACCAGACAAATAGAACACTATCCCCTTTATAGGGCACTACTTTAGACCAGACAAATAGAACACTATTCCCTTTATAGGGCACTACTTTAGACCGGACAATTAGAACACTTCCCTTTATAGGGCACTACTTTAGACCAGACATATAGAACACTATTCCCTTTATAGGGCACTACTTTAGGCCAGACAAATAGAACACTATCCCCTTTATAGTGCACTACTTTAGGCCAGCCAAATGGCACCCTATTCCTGTTATAGTGCACTACCTTAGGCCAGCCAAATGGCACCCTATTCCCGTTATAGTGCACTACTTTCGGCCAGCCAAATGGCACCCTATTCCTGTTATAGTGCACTACTTTATACCAGACAAATGGCATCCTATTCCCTTGATAGTGCACTACTTTTGACCAGAGAAATGGCACCCTATTCCCATATAGTGCACTACTTTAGACCAGCTAAATGTTACCCCTTTCCCATTATAGTGCACTACTTTAGGCCAGCCAAATGGCACCCTATTCCCTTTATAGTGCACTACTTTAGACCAGACAAATGGCACCCTATTCCTGTTATAGTGCACTACTTTAGATCAGACAAATGGCACCCTAATCCCTATATAGTGCACTACTTTAGACCAGACAAATGGAACCCTATTCCCTTTATAGTGCACTACTTTAGGCCAGATGAGGCTCTATTTAAGGATTCGAGCGCCATTTTGGAAACACATATGGACTATTTCAGGTGTGTTACCTTGGAGACAGTTTCCCTGCAACCAGGTATGAGGTCACTTCCGCTCCAGCTGCTTCCCCGTTGCTGTTGACGTGTCTCATGACCTTAGAGGTGTAGGAGATCTTCAGCTCAGATTTCTTCTTCTCCACGACCTAAAAACAAAACAGAGCATTCAGAAGAACACTTTATAGTCCAATTTGACTTTTGCCATCAAACGTCATTGGCGGTCAAGTTTGGCATCACAACACCAAACATCAGCTTTCCCCTCTTTGCCCTGCCGTGAATAAAGACGACACTGTGACTTGAGTGATGATTGGATACAGCACTGGATATACACAATCGTAACTCTACCTTGTCATCTGTTACTCTTCTTGAAGTGTCTTGTGTCTTGTTGCTGGCTCTTCGTTCCCACTCTACCTCCTTCTCCTCCCTCTCCTCAGGCCCAGGTCCAGGACGTGTCTTCAAGCAGGGCCTGATTGGGGAGGCTCTGTTTAGCGTGAGCAGCTGGGGCTGCTGCTGCTGCTGGGGGTGATGCTGCTGGGGCTGATTCTGCTGCTGCTGGGGGTGATGCTGCTGGGGCTGATTCTGCTGCTGCTGGGGGTGATGCTGCTGGGGCTGATTCTGCTGCTGCTGGGGGTGATGCTGCTGGGGTTGATGCTGCTGGGGTTGATTCTGCTGCTGCTGGGGCTGATGGTCCTCCGAGGACTCCTGTTCCTCCAGGTGGCGCTGTCTGCGTTTCTCCAACCTCTGGGTCCAGTCACTGAAGCCCTCGTCCTCCTCCAGAGCCAACTGGCAGCCACTAGCCTTCAGCTCACTCTCACACCTGAAGAGACAGGTGAAATTGTTAATAACAAGTCAAACCTAAAGGTGATCCAGTCATTTCTAACTGTTCATTACTGTTCAACAGGGGGCACCGGTACAGAGTCAATGTGGAGGCTATATACAGGGGGCACCGGTACAGAGTCAATGTGGAGACTATATACAGGGTATTATGGTACAGAGTCAATGTGGAGACTATATACAGGGGGCACCGGTACAGAGTCAATGTGGAGGCTATATACAGGGGGCACCGGTACAGAGTCAATGTGGAGACTATATACAGGGTATTATGGTACAGAGTCAATGTGGAGACTATATACAGGGGGCACCGGTACAGAGTCAATGTGGAGACTATATACAGGGGGCACCGGTACAGAGTCAATGTGGAGACTATATACAGGGGGCACCGGTACAGAGTCAATGTGGAGGCTATATACAGGGGGCACCAGTACAGAGTCAATGTGGAGACTATATACAGGGGGCACCAGTACAGAGTCAATGTGGAGACTATATACAGGGGGCACCAGTACAGAGTCAATGTGGAGACTATATACAGGGGGCACCGGTACAGAGTCAATGTGGAGGCTATATACAGGGGCACCGGTACAGAGTCAATGTGGAGACTATATACAGGGGGCACCGGTACAGAGTCAATGTGGAGACTATATACAGGGGGCACCTGGGGACAGAGTCAATGTGGAGGCTATATACAGGGGGCACCGGTACAGAGTCAATGTGGAGACTATATACAGGGGGCACCGGTACAGAGTCAATGTGGAGACTATATACAGGGGGCACCGGTACAGAGTCAATGTGGAGGCTATATACAGGGGGCACCTAAAGGTGATCCAGAGTCAATGTGGAGGCTATATACAGGGGGCACCGGTACAGAGTCAATGTGGAGGCTATATACAGGGGGCACCGGTACAGAGTCAATGTGGAGGCTATATACAGGGGGCACCGGTACAGAGTCAATGTGGAGGCTATATACAGGGGGCACCGGTACAGAGTCAATGTGGAGACTATATACAGGGGGCACCGGTACAGAGTCAATGTGGAGACTATATACAGGGGGCACCGGTACAGAGTCAATGTGGAGACTATATACAGGGGGCACCGGTACAGAGTCAATGTGGAGACTATATACAGGGGGTACCGGTACAGAGTCAATGTGGAGACTATATACAGGGGGTACCGGTACAGAGTCAATGTGGAGACTATATACAGGGGGTACCGGTACAGAGTCAATGTGGAGACTATATACAGGGGTACCGGTACAGAGTCAATGTGGAGACTATATACAGGGGGCACCGGTACAGAGTCAATGTGGAGGCTATATACAGGGGGTACCGGTACAGAGTCAATGTGGAGGCTATATACAGGGGGCACCGGTACAGAGTCAATGTGGAGACTATATACAGGGGGTACCGGTACAAAGTCAATGTCAATGTGCAGGGGAACCGGTGTCGAGGTAAATGAGGTAACATGTACATGTAGGTAGAGTTATTAAAGTGACTATGCATAGATAATAACAGAGAGTAGCAGCAGCGTTCTGGGGGGGACAATGCAAATAGTCTGGGTAGCCATTTGATTAGCTGTTCAGGAGTCTTATTGCTTGGGGGTAGAAGCTGTTTAGATGCCTCTTGGACATAGACTTGGCACTCTGGTAGCCCTTGCCAAGCGGTAGCACAGAGAACAGTCTTATAGCTAGGGTGGCTGGAGTCTTTGACCATTTTTAGGGCCATCCTCTGACACTGCCTGGTATAGAGGTCCTGGATGGCAGGAAGCTTAGCCCCAGTGATGTACTGGGCCGTAGACACTACCCTCTGTAGTGCCTTGAGGCCGAGCAGTTGCCATACCAGGCAGTGATGCAACTCGTCAGAATGCTCTCAATGGTGCAGCTGTAGAACCTTTTGAGGATCTGAGGACCCATGCCAAATCTTTTAGTCTCCCGAAGGGGAATAGGTTTTGTCGTACCCTCTTCACAATTGTCTTGGTGTGCTTGGACCATGTTAGTTTGTTGGTAATGTGGAAGCCAAGGAATTTAAAGCTCTCAACCTGCTCCACTACAGCCCCGTCGATGACAATTGTCTTCCCTCTGGTTGCACATTTTTACATGCTGATAGAAATGAGGTAAAACTGATTTAAGTTTCCCTGCATTAAAGTCCCGGGCCACTAGGAGCCTGGCCTCTGGATGAGCGTTTTCCTGTTTGCTTCCGTTTAGCCCAGCAGATGACAGGTGTTAGCCAGACCCCAGGGCCTTTGGCTCAGCGTCATGGCAACGGGACACACATGGTACTGTGGCCATGGAAACATACACAAAAACTGAACGACCGACCTCGCTGCCAACGGAACGGACGCCACTGCTGCATCCTGTTTCCTCTGAGTGAGCTGTGGACTGTGTCCCAAATGGCACCCATTTCCCTAAATAGTGCACTACTTTAGACCAGAGCCCTATTCACCATATAGTGCACTACTTTTCACCAGAGCCCTATGTAGTAGTGCACTACTTTAGACCAGAGCCCGATGTAGTCGTGCACTACTTTTCACCAGAGCCCTATGTAGTAGTGCACTACACAGGGGATAGGGTGCCCTTTGGGACGAAGGCATGCTCTCTTCCTGTAGCTCCGGCCTTCTGTCATTTCTCGTTTCTCATTGTTGCAACAAAGCTAAAATAAATATAGTTTAGGTTGATTTATTAATGTGCTGCATAGAAGTGCATTAAAACATTAACAAGTAGCATAATAACAGTTATTCTACCTGGAACCAAAAACTGTTTCCACCTGGAAATAAAAAGGGTTCCGCCTGGAACCAAAAAGGGTTCCGCCTGGAACTAAAAAGGGTTCCGCCTGGAACCAAAAAGGGTTCCACCTGGAACTAAAAATGGTTCCACCTGGAACTAAAATGGGTTTTACCTGGAACTAAAATGGGTTCTACCTGGAACTAAAAAAGAGTTCCACCTGGAACTATAAAGGGTTCCACCTGGAATCAAAGATGTTTCTTTAACTAGATTTTTCTTAACTAGAAATGTAGCAACCTTGCAAATACTCGTAATGAGTCCGTCATCAAAAATATGTTTGAGTCACCAATAGGGTTGAGTCACCAGTAGGTTTGAGTAACCAGTAGGTTTGAGTCACCAATAGGTTTGAGTCACCAGTAGGTTTGAGTCACCAGTAGGTTTAAGTCACCAGTAGGTTTGAGTCACCAATAGGTTTGAGTCACCAATAGGTTTGAGTAACCAGTAGGTTTGAGTCACCAGTAGGTTTGAGTCACCAGTAGGTTTGAGTCACCAATATGTTTAAGTCACCAGTATATTTGAGTCACCAATAGGTTTGAGTCACCAATAGGTTTGAGTCACCAGTAGGTTTCAGTCACCAGTAGGTTTGAGTCACCAGTAGGTTTCAGTCACCAGTAGGTTTGAGTCACCAATATATTTGAGTAACCAATAGGTTTGAGTCACCAATAGGTTTGAGTCACCAATAGGTTTGAGTCACAAGTAGGTTTGAGTCACCAATAGGGTTGAGTCACCAATAGGTTTGAGTCACCAGTAGGTTTGATCACCAGTAGGTTTGAGGCACCAGTAGGTTTGAGACACCAGTAGGTTTGAGGCACCAATAGGTTTGAGTCACCAATAGGTTTGAGTCATCAATAGGTTTGAGTCACCAATAGGTTTGAGTCACCAATAGGTTTGAGTCAATATGTTTGGTGACTCAAACCTACTGGTGACTCAAACCCATTGAAACTAATCAGCACCATTGAGACATCAATCAGATGACCTACAGTCTAATCAGCACCATTGAGACATCAGTCAGATTACCTACAGTTTAATCAGCACCATTGAGACATCAGTCAGATTGACTAATCAGCACCATTGAGACATCAGTCAGATTCTAGTCTAATCAGCACCATTGAGACATCACGATTTCTAATCAGCAATTAACCTTAATCTAACCAGGCAAGTCAGTTAAGAACAAATTCTTATTTACAAAGACAGCCTACCCGGCCAAACCCTAATCCGGATGAAGCTGGAGCAATTGTGCCCCGTCATATGGGACTCCCAATCACGGCCGGGTTGTGATACAGCCCAGGATCGAACCAGGGCGTCCGTAGTGACGCCTCTAGCACTGAGATGCAGTGCCTTAGACCGTTGCGCCACTACAGTAAGCAGTTCACATCATGCGTCACAAACAGCTGCTACAGACGACAACAAGACTGGTGTGGGACGTCTCGTCTTACACCCTGGTGCAGTCTACGATAACCAGAGCAGTGTGTTCTATTGTAGGATTCTACAGCAGGAAAGTGTTGGCTGTTAGCCTCCATTCAGCTTGGTGACTTACATTGGATATATCTCCGGGAGCCCATTGTCCGATGTGGGGCTGGTGGTGCTGGCTGGACCAGTGTGGGTGTGTGGGTCCTGGTCTCCTGTCTCTCCCTGGCCCTTCGTCTCCGTTCCCGCTCTATCTCCTCAGCATCCTCAATACTGCGCTGGGCCGTCACCCTGGAACACAGAGGCAGCGAAAGAGAATATACAAATAAAATTCATATTTTCATGTGTGGACCAATTATTATTATTTTTTGCTTAAGGACAGAGTAAGAAACACACAGGAAGTCTACAAACACATTCCCTCCTACTGGTGAGGTACAAGTGAGAGGAACAAAGTGAAAACCAGGGGATATATAAAAATGTTTAACTAGGCAAGTA
>NW_025749111.1:0-27479 GCF_021184085.1 Oncorhynchus gorbuscha
GGGAGAGACGGTGGAGAGACGGAGGAGAGACGGAGGGAGACACGGAGGAGAGACAGAGGGAGAGATAGAGAGGGAGAGACGGAGGGAGAGATGGAGGGAGAGACGGTGAAGAGAGAGGGAGAGACGGAGGGAGAGAGAGAGAGACGGGGAGAGACGGAGGGAGAGACAGAGGGAGAGACGGAGAGACGGGTGGGAGAGAGGGGAGAGACGGAGGGAGAGACGGAGGGAGAGACAGAACGGGGAGATATCGGGGAGAGATGGAGGGAGAGACGGGGAAGAGAGAGGGAGAGACGGAGGGAGAGACAGAGGAGAGACTGGGAGAGACGGAGGGGAGACAGAGGGAGAGACGGTGGAGAGACGGTGGAGAGACGGAGGGAGAGACGGAGGGAGAGACGGAGGGAGAGACGGAGGGAGAGACGGTGGAGAGACGGAGGGAGAGACGGAGGAGAGACGGAGGGAGAGACGGAGGGAGACACGGATGGAGGAGAGAGTGAGAGGGAGAGACGGTGGAGAGCCAGAGGAGAGACGGAGGGGAGAGAGGGAGAGATGGAGTGAGAGATGGAGTGAGAGACGGTGGAGAGACGGAGGGAGAGACGGAGGGAGAGATGGAGGGAGAGACGGAGGGAGAGTTGGAGGAGAGACGGAGGGAGAGACGGGTGGGGAGACAGTGGAGAGATGGTGGAGAGACGGTGGAGAGACGGAGGGAGAGACAGAGGATGAGACAGAGGGAGAGACGGAGGGAGAGACGGAGGGGAGAGAGAGTGAGAGACGGTGGAGAGACAGAGGGAGATACGGAAGGGGAGAGAGAGTGAGAGATAGAGTGAGAGATGGTGGAGAGACAGAATGAGAGAGAGAGTGAGAGATGGAGTGAGAGATGGAGTGAGAGACGGCGGAGAGACGAGGGAGAGACGGAGGGAGAGACGGTGGAGGGAGAAGGTGGAGAGACGGTGGAGAGACGGAGGGAGAGACGGAGGGAGAGACGGAGGGAGAGAGGGAGGGAGAGACGGAGGGAGAGACGGTGGAGAGCCAGAGGGAAAGACGGGAGAGACAGAGGGAGAGACGGTGGAGAGACGGAGGGAGAGACAGAGGGAGAGACGGAGAGACTGGAGAGACTGTGGAGAGAGAGACGGAGGGAGAGACGGAGGGAGAGACAGAGGGAGAGACGGTGGAGAGACGGTGGAGAGACGGAGGGAGAGACGGAGGAAGAGACGGAGGGAGAGACGGAGGGAGAGACGGAGGGAGTAAGACGGTGAAGAGAGAGGGAGAGACGGAGGGAGAGAGGGAGGAGAGACGGTGGAGAGACAAAGGGAGAGACGGAGGGAGAGACGGATGGAGAGAGAGTGAGAGACAGAGGGAGAGATGGGGGAGAGAGAGAGGGAGAGACAGTGGAGAGACAGAGGGAGAGACGGAGGGAGACACGGATGGAGAGAGAGAGTGAGAGATAAAGTGAGAGATGGTGGAGAGACAGAGGGAGAGACGGAGGGGGAGAGACGGAGGGAGAGACGGTGGAGAGACAGAGGGAGAGACGGAGGGAGACACGGATGGAGAGAGAGAGTGAGAGATAAAGTGAGAGACGGTGGAGAGATGGAGGGAGAGACGGAGGAAGAGACGGAGGGAGAGATAGAGTGAGAGACGGAGGGAGAGATGGAGGGAGAGACGGAGGGAGAGACGGAGGGAGAGACGGAGGGAGACACGGATGGAGAGAGAGAGTGAGAGATAATGTGAGAGACAGTGGAGAGACAGAGGGAGAGACGGGGGGAGAGACGGAGGGAGAGACGGTGGAGAGACAGAGGGAGAGACGGAGGGAGACACGGATGGAGAGAGAGAGTGAGAGATAAAGTGAGAGACGGTGGAGAGATGGAGGGAGAGACGGAGGAAGAGACGGAGGGAGAGATAGAGTGAGAGACGGTGGAGAGACAGAGGGAGATACGGAAGGGGGAGAGAGAGGAGAGATGGTGGAGAGACAGAATGAGAGAAAGAGTGAGAGATGGAGTGAGAGACGGCGGAGAGACGCAGGGAGAGACGGAGGGAGAGACGGAGGGAGAGACGGTGGAGAGACGGTGGAGAGACGGAGGGAGAGACGGAGGGAGAGACAGAGGGAGAGACGGTGAAGAGAGAGGGAGAGACGGAGGGAGAGATGGAGGGAGAGATGGTGAAGAGAGAGGGAGAGACGGAGGGAGAGACAGAGGGAGAGACGGTGGAGAGACGGAGGGAGAGACAGAGGGAGAGACGGTGGAGAGACGGTGGAGAGACGGAGGGAGAGACGGAGGGAGAGACGGAGGAGAGACGGAGGGAGAACGGTGGAGATACGGTGGGAGACGGAGGGAGAGACGGTGAAGAGAGAGGGAGAGACGGAGGGAGAGACAGAGGGAGAGACGGTGGAGAGACGGAGGGAGAGACAGAGGGAGACGGTGGAGAGACGGTGGAGAGACGGAGGGAGAGACGGAGGGAGAGACGGAGGGAGAGACGGAGGAGAGACGGTGGAGATACGGTGGAGAGACGGAGGGAGAGACGGAGGGAGAGACGGAGGGAGAGACGGAGGGAGAGACGGAGGGAGAGACGGTGGAGAGCCAGAGGGAGAGACGGAGGGAGAGACGAAGGGAGAGATGGTGGAGAGACGGTGGAGAGACGGAGGGAGAGACGGAGGGAGAGACAGAGGGAGAGACGGAGGGAGAGACGGAGGGAGAGACGGAGGGAGAGAGAGTGAGAGACGGTGGAGAGACGGAGGGAGAGACGGAGGGAGAGACAGAGGGAGAGATGGAGGGAGAGACGGAGGGAGAGACGGTGGAGAGACGGAGGGAGAGATGGAGGGAGAGACGGAGGGAGAGACGGAGGGAGAGACGGAGGGAGACACGGATGGAGAGAGAGAGTGAGAGATAATGTGAGAGACAGTGGAGAGACAGAGGGAGAGACGGGGGGAGAGACGGAGGGAGAGACGGTGGAGAGACAGAGGGAGAGACGGAGGGAGACACGGATGGAGAGAGAGAGTGAGAGATAAAGTGAGAGACGGTGGAGAGATGGAGGGAGAGACGGAGGAAGAGACGGAGGGAGAGATAGAGTGAGAGACGGTGGAGAGACAGAGGGAGATACGGAAGGGGAGAGAGAGTGAGAGATGGTGGAGAGACAGAATGAGAGAAAGAGTGAGAGATGGAGTGAGAGACAGCGGAGAGACGCAGGGAGAGACGGAGGGAGAGACGGAGGGAGAGACGGTGGAGAGACGGTGGAGAGACGGAGGGAGAGACGGAGGGAGAGACAGAGGGAGAGACGGTGAAGAGAGAGGGAGAGACGGAGGGAGAGACGGAGGGAGAGACGGTGAAGAGAGAGGGAGAGACGGAGGGAGAGACAGAGGGAGAGACGGTGGAGAGACGGAGGGAGCGACAGAGGGAGAGACGGTGGAGAGACGGTGGAGAGACGGAGGGAGAGACGGAGGGAGAGACGGAGGGAGAGACAGAGGGAGAGACGGTGGAGATACGGTGGGAGAGACGGAGGGAGAGACGGTGAAGAGAGAGGGAGAGACGGAGGGAGAGACAGAGGGAGAGACGGTGGAGAGACGGAGGGAGAGACAGAGGGAGAGACGGTGGAGAGACGGTGGAGAGACGGAGGGAGAGACGGAGGGAGAGACGGTGGAGATACGGTGGGAGAGACGGAGGGAGAGACGGAGGGAGAGACGGAGGGAGAGACGGAGGGAGAGACGGAGGGAGAGACGGTGGAGAGCCAGAGGGAGAGACGGAGGGAGAGATGGAGGGAGAGATGGTGGAGAGACAGAGGGAGAGACGGAGGGAGACACGGATGGAGAGAGAGTGAGAGATAGAGTGAGAGACGTTGGAGAGACAGAGGGAGAGACGGAGGGGGAGAGAGAGTGAGAGATGGAGTGAGAGATGGAGTGAGAGACGGTGGAGAGACGCAGGGAGAGACTGAGGGAGAGATGGAGGGAGAGACGGAGGGAGAGTTGGAGGGAGAGACGGAGGGAGAGACGGTGGGGAGACGGTGGAGAGATGGTGGAGAGACGGTGGAGAGACGGAGGGAGAGATGGAGGGAGAGACAGAGGGAGAGACGGAGGGAGAGACGGAGGGAGAGACGGAGGGAGAGAGAGTGAGAGACGGTGGAGAGACGGAGGGAGAGACGGAGGGAGAGACAGAGGGAGAGACGGAGGGAGAGACGGAGGGAGAGACGGTGGAGAGACGGAGGGAGAGATGGAGGGAGAGACAGAGGGAGAGACGGAGGGAGCGACAGAGGGAGAGACGGTGGAGAGACGGTGGAGAGACGGAGGGAGAGACGGAGGGAGAGACGGAGGGAGAGACAGAGGGAGAGAGGGAGGTGGAGATACGGAGGGGAGAGACGGAGGGAGAGACGGTGGAGAGAGAGGAGAGACGGAGGGAGAGACAGAGGGGAGAGACGGTGGAGAGACGGAGGGAGAGACAGAGGGAGAGACGGTGGAGAGACGGTGAGAGACGGAGGGGAGAGACGGAGGGAGAGACGGAGGGAGAGACGGAGGGAGAGACGGTGGAGAGACGGTGGGAGAGACGGAGGAGAGACGGAGGGAGAGACGGAGTGGAGAGACGGAGGAGAGAGACGGAGGGAGAGACGGTGGAGAGCCAGAGGGAGAGACGGAGGGAGAGACGGAGGAGAGATGGTGGAGAGACAGAGGAGAGACGGAGGGAGACACGGATGGAGAGAGAGTGAGAGATAGAGTGAGAGACGTTGGAGAGACAGAGGGAGAGACGGAGGGGGAGAGAGAGTGAGAGATAGAGTGAGAGACGGTGGAGAGACAGAGGGAGAGACGGGGGAGAGACGGAGGGAGAGACGGTGGAGAGACAGAGGGAGAGATGGAGGGAGACACGGATGGAGAGAGAGAGTGAGAGATAAAGTGAGAGACGGTGGAGAGACGCAGGGAGAGACTGAGGGAGAGATGGAGGGAGAGACGGAGGGAGAGTTGGAGGGAGAGACGGAGGGAGAGACGGTGGGGAGACGGTGGAGAGATGGTGGAGAGACGGTGGAGAGACGGAGGGAGAGATGGAGGGAGAGACAGAGGGAGAGACGGAGGGAGAGACGGATGGAGAGACGGTGGAGAGACGGAGGGAGAGATGGAGGGAGAGACAGAGGGAGAGACGGAGGGAGAGACGGAGGGAGAGACGGAGGGAGAGAGAGAGTGAGAGATAATGGTGGAGAGACAGTGGAGAGACAGAGGGAGAGACGGAGGGAGAGAGAGAGGAGAGACAGAGGGAGAGACGGGTGGAGAGACAGTGGAGAGAGACGGAGGGAGAGACGGTGGAGATGGAGGAGAGATGGAGGGAGAGACGGTGGAGAGACAGGAGGGAGACACGGATGGAGAGAGATGGAGGGAGAGACGGAGGGAGAGGAGGGAGAGACAGAGGGAGAGACGGAGGGGGAGGAGGTGGAGAGACGGAGGGAGAGATGGAGGGAGAGACGGTGGAGAGAGACAGGGAGAGATGGAGGGAGAGACAGTGGAGAGATGGAGGGAGAGATGGAGGGAGAGACGGAGGAGAGACGGTGGAGAGACGGAGGGAGAGATGGAGGAGGAGAGACGGAGGGGAGAGATGGAGGGAGAGACGGAGGGAGAGATGGAGGGAGTGGGGGGAGACGGTGGAGAGACGGAGGGAGAGACGGTGGAGAGAGAGGAGAGACGGAGGGAGAGACGGAGGAGAGACGGAGGGAGAGATGGAGGGAGAGACGGTGGAGAGACGGGGAGAGACGGAGGGAGAGACGGAGGGAGAGACGGAGGGAGAGACGGAGGGAGAGACGGAGGGAGAGAGAGGAGAGTGGAGAGACAGAGGGAGAGACGGTGGAGAGACGGAGGAGAGACGGGAGAGACAGAGGGAGAGAGTGAGAGGAGGGAGAGACGGAGGAGATGGTGGAGAGAGGAGAGAGAGAGAGGGAGAGAGAGTGAGAGGGGAGGAGAGAGGGTGGAGAGACAGAGGGAGAGACGGAGGGAGAGAGAGAGTGAGAGATGGGAGGAGAGATGGAGGGAGAGACGGTGGAGAGACACAGGGAGTGACAGAGGGAGAGACGGAGGGAGAGACAGAGGGAGAGACGGTGAGAGACGGAGGGAGAGAGACGGTTGGAGAGACGGTGGAGAGACGGAGGGAGAGATGGAGGAGAGACGGAGGGAGAGACGGAGGGAGAGACGGAGGAGAGACGGGGAGAGACGGAGGGAGAGACGGAGGGAGAGACAGAGGGAGAGGGAGGGAGACGGATGGAGAGAGAGTGAGAGATAGAGTGAGAGACGGTGGAGAGACAGAGGGAGAGACGGAGGGGGAGAGAGTGAGAGATGGAGAGTGAGAGACGGTGGAGAGACAGGGGAGAGACGGGGGAGAGACGGAGGGAGAGACGGTGGAGAGACAGAGGAGAGATGGAGGGAGACACGGATGGAGAGACGGAGGGAGAGATAAGAGTGAGAGACGGTGGAGAGACGGAGGGAGAGACGGAGGGAGAGATGGAGGGAGAGACGGAGGGAGAGAGTTGGAGGGAGAGACGGAGGGAGAGACGGTGGGAGAGACGGAGTGGAGAGATGGTGGAGAGACGGTGGAGAGACGGAGGGAGAGATGGAGGGAGAGACAGAGGGAGAGACGGAGGGAGAGACGGAGGGAGAGACGGTGGAGAGACGGAGGGAGAGATGGAGGGAGAGACAGAGGGAGAGACGGAGGGAGAGACGGAGGGAGACACGGATGGAGAGAGAGAGTGAGAGATAATGTGAGAGACAGTGGAGAGACAGAGGGAGAGACGGAGGGGGAGAGAGAGTGAGAGATAGAGTGAGAGAGGGTGGAGAGACAGAGGGAGAGACGGAGGGAGAGAGAGAGTGAGAGATGGAGTGAGAGATGGAGGGAGAGACGGTGGAGAGACGCAGGGAGACACGGAGGGAGAGATGGAGGGAGAGACGGAGGGAGAGATGGAGGGAGAGACGGAGGGAGAGACGGTGGGGAGACGGTGGAGAGACGGAGGGAGAGATGGAGTGAGAGACGGTGGAGAGACGCAGGGAGAGATGGTGGAGAGACGGTGGAGAGACGGAGGGAGAGACGGAGGGAGAGACGGAGGGAGAGACGGTGGAGAGACGGAGTGAGAGACGGTGGAGAGACGGAGGGAGAGATGGAGGGAGAGACGGAGGGAGAGATGGAGGGAGAGACGGAGGGAGAGACGGTGGAGAGACAGAGGGAGAGACGGTGGAGAGAGAGGGAGAGACGGAGGGAGAGACGGAGGGAGAGACGGAGGGAGAGATGGAGGGAGAGACGGTGGAGAGACAGAGGGAGAGACGGAGGGAGAGACGGAGGGAGAGACGGAGGAGAGACGGTGGGAGAGACAGAGGGAGAGACGGTGGAGAGACAGAGGGAGAGACGGTGGAGAGACGGAGGGAGACACGGATGGAGAGAGAGTGAGAGATAGAGTGAGAGACGGTGGAGAGACAGAGGGAGAGACGGAGGGGGAGAGAGAGTGAGAGATAGAGTGAGAGAGGGTGGAGAGACAGAGGGAGAGACGGAGGGGAGAGAGAGTGAGAGATGGAGTGAGAGATGGAGGGAGAGACGGTGGAGAGACACAGGAGAGAGATGGAGTGACAGAGGGAGAGACGGAGGGAGAGACAGAGTGGAGAGACGGTGGAGAGACGGAGGGAGAGACAGAGGGAGAGAGTGGAGTGGAGAGACGGTGGAGAGACGGAGGGAGAGACGGAGGAGAGACAGAGGGAGAGATGGGGGAGAGACGGTGGAGGGAGAGGAGAGACGGAGGGAGAGACGGAGGGAGAGACGGAGGGAGACACGGATGGAGAGAGAGAGAGTGAGAGATAAAGTGAGAGACGGTGGAGAGACAGAGGGAGAGACGGAGGGGGAGAGGAGGAGAGATGGAGGAGAGATGGAGTGAGAGACGGTGGAGAGACGAGGGAGAGACGGAGGGAGAGATGGAGGGAGAGACGGAGGGAGAGTTGGAGGGAGAGACGGAGGGAGAGGACGGTGGGGAGACGGTGGAGAGATGGTGGAGAGACAGTGGAGAGACGGAGGGAGAGACAGAGGAGAGACAGAGGGAGAGACGGAGGGAGAGACGGAGGAGACGGATGGAGAGAGAGGGAGAGAGACGGTGGAGAGACAGAGGGAGATAGGAGGGGAAGGGAGAGAGAGTGAGAGATAGAGTGAGAGATGGTGGAGAGACAGAAGGAGAGACGGTGGAGGAGAGAGAGTGAGAGATGGAGAGGAGTGAGAGAGTGAGAGACGTGGAGAGACAGAGGGAGAGACGGAGGGAGAGACGGAGGGAGAGAGAGGTGGAGAGACGGTGGAGAGACGGAGGGAGAGACGGAGGGAGAGACGGAGGGAGAGACGGAGGGAGAGACGGAGGGAGAGACGGTGGAGAGCCAGTGAGAGAGGGAAAGACGGTGAAGAGACAGAGGGAGAGACGGAGGGAGAGACGGAGGAGAGACAGAGGAGAGACGGTGGAGAGACGGTGGAGAGACTGTGAGGGAGAGAGAGAGACGGAGGGAGAGACGGAGGGAGAGACAGGGGAGAGACGGTGGAGAGACGGTGGAGGGAGGAGACGGAGGGAGACACGGATGGAGAGAGAGTGAGAGATAGAGAGAGAGATGGTGGAGAGACAGAGGGAGAGACGGTGGAGGGGGAGAGAGAGGAGAGATGGAGTGAGAGACGGTGAGAGACAGAGGGAGAGACGGAGGAGAGAGACGAGAGATGGAGTGAGAGATGGAGGGAGAGACGGTGGAGAGACGGAGGGAGAGATGGAGGAGAGATGGAGGGAGAGACGGAGGGAGAGACGGAGGAGAGACGGAGGGAGAGACGGTGGAGAGACAGAGGGAGAGACGGTGGAGAGACAGAGGGAGAGACGGAGGGAGATATGGAGGGAGAGACGGTGGAGAGACAGAGGAGAGACGGTGGAGAGACGGAGGAGAGACGGAGGAGAGACGGAGGAAGAGATGGAGGGAGAGACGGTGGAGAGACAGAGGGAGAGACGGAGGGACGGAGGGAGAGAGGTGGAGGAGAGACGGAGGGAGAGACGGAGGGAGAGACGGAGGGAGAGACGGTGGAGAGACAGAGGGAGAGACGGAGGGAGACGGTGGAGAGACAGTGGAGAGACAGAGGGAGAGACGGAGGGAGACACGGATGGGAGAGAGAGGAGAGACAGAGGGAGAGACGGTGGAGAGACAGAGGGAGAGACGGAGGGAGAGAGAAAGTGAGAGATAGAGTGAGAGACGGTGGAGAGACAGAGTGAGAGACGGAGGGAGAGAGAGAGTGAGAGATGGAGTGAGAGATGGAGTGAGAGATGGAGTGAGAGACGGTGGAGAGACACAGGGAGTGACGGAGGGAGAGATGGAGGGAGAGACGGAGGGAGAGAAGGAGGGAGAGACGGCGGAGAGACGCAGGGAGAGACGGAGGGAGAGACGGTGGAGAGACAGAGGGAGAGACGGTGGAGAGACAGAGGGAGAGACAGAGGGAGAGATGGAGGGAGAGACGGTGGAGAGACAGAGGGAGAGACGGTGGAGAGAGAGGGACAGACGGAGGGAGAGACGGAGGGAGAGACGGAGGGAGAGACGGTGGAGAGACAGAGGGAGAGACAGAGGGAGAGACGGAGGGAGAGACGGTGGAGAGACAGAGGGAGAGACGGAGGGAGACACGGATGGAGAGAGAGTGAGAGATAGAGTGAGAGACTGTGGAGAGACAGAGGGAGAGACGGTGGAGAGAGAGAGAGTGAGAGATAGAGTGAGAGACGGTGGAGAGACAGAGAGACGGAGAGAGATGGAGGGAGACATGGATGAGAGAGAGGAGAGACGGTGGAGAGACAGAGGGAGAGACGGAGGGAGAGACGGAGAGGGATAGACAGAGGGAGAGATGGAGGGAGAGACGGTGGAGAGACAGAGGAGATACGGAAGGGGAGAGAGAGTGAGAGATAGAGTGAGAGATGGTGGAGAGAGAGAGAGAGAGAGAGTGAGAGATGGAGTGAGAGACGGAGGAGAGACGAGAGGGAGAGACAGTGGAGAGAGAAGGTGGAGAGACGGAGGGGAGAGACGGAGGGAGAGACGGAGGGAGAGACGGTGGAGAGCCAGAGGGAGAGAGGGAGAAGAGACAGAGGGAGAGACAGAGGGAGAGACAGAGGGAGAGACGGAGGGAGACACGGATGGAGAGACAGAGTGAGAGATAGAGTGAGATACGTTGGAGAGACAGAGGGAGAGACGGAGGGAGAGACAGAGGGAGAGACGGTGGAGAGACAGAGGGAGAGACGGAGGGAGAGAGAGTGAGAGATAGAGTGAGAGACGGTGGAGAGACAGAGGAGAGACGGAGGGAGAGAGAGAGTGAGAGATGGAGTGAGAGACGGAGGGAGAGACAGAGGGAGAGACAGGGGGAGAGACAGAGGGAGAGACGGTGGAGAGACAGAGGGAGAGACGGAGGGAGACACGGATGGAGAGAGTGAGAGATAGAGTGAGAGACGTTGGAGAGACAGAGGGAGAGACGGAGGGGGAGAGAGAGTGAGAGATAGAGTGAGAGACGGTGGAGAGACAGAGGGAGAGACGGGGGAGAGAGAGTGAGAGATGGAGTGAGAGATGGAGTGAGAGACGGTGGAGAGACGCAGGGAGAGACGGAGGGAGAGACGGAGGGAGAGACGGAGGGAGAGATGGAGGGAGAGACAGAGGGAGAGATGGAGGGAGAGACGGTGGAGAGACAGAGGGAGATACGGAAGGGGAGAGAGAGTGAGAGATAGAGTGAGAGGTGGTGGAGAGAAAGAAGGGAGAGAGGAGAGAGATGGAGTGAGAGATGGAGTGAGAGACGGCGGAGAGACGCAGGGGGAGAGACGGAGGGAGAGACGGAGGGAGAGACAGTGGAGAGACGGTGGAGAGACGGAGGGAGAGACGGAGGGAGAGACGGAGGGAGAGACGGTGGAGAGCCAGAGGGAGAGACGGTGAAGAGACAGAGGGAGAGACGGTGGAGAGACAGAGGGAGAGACGGAGGGAGACACGGATGGAGAGAGAGTGAGAGATAGAGTGAGATACGTTGGAGAGACAGAGGGAGAGACGGAGGGAGAGACAGAGGGAGAGACGGTGGAGAGACAGAGGGAGAGACGGAGGGAGAGATAGAGTGAGAGATAGAGTGAGAGACAGTGGAGAGACAGAGTGAGAGACGGAGGGAGAGAGAGAGTGAGAGATGGAGTGAGAGACGGAGGGGGAGAGACAGAGGGAGAGACGGAGGGAGAGACAGAGGAGAGACGGTGGAGAGACAGAGGGAGAGACGGAGGGAGACACGGATGGAGAGAGTGAGAGATAGAGTGAGAGACGTTGGAGAGACAGAGGGAGAGACGGAGGGGAGAGAGAGTGAGAGATAGGGAGTGGAGAGACGGTGGAGAGACAGAGGGAGAGACGGGGGAGAGAGAGGAGAGATGGAGTGAGAGATGGGAGTGAGAGACGGTGGAGAGACGAGGGAGAGACGGAGGGAGAGACGGAGGGAGAGACGGAGGGAGAGACGGTGGAAAGGAGGGAGAGACGGAGGGAGAGACGGAGGGAGAGACGGAGGGAGAGACAGAGGGGGAGAGATGGTGGAGGGAGACGGTGAAGAGACGGAGGGAGAGACGGTGGAGAGACAGAGGGAGAGACGGAGGGGGAGAGAGAGTGAAAGATAGAGTGAGAGATGGTGGAGAGACAGAGGGAGAGACGGAGGGAGAGAGGGAGAGTGAGAGACGGTGGAGAGACGGAGGAGAGATGGAGGGAGAGACAGAGGGAGAGACGGAGGGAGAGACGGAGGGAGAGACGGTGGAGAGACAGAGGGAGAGACAGAGGGAGAGACGGAGGGAGAGACGGTGGAGAGACAGAGGGAGAGACGGAGGGAGAGACGGATGGAGAGAGAGAGAGAGAGGAGAGACTGTGGAGAGACAGAGGGAGAGACGGAGGGGAGAGAGAGTGAGAGATAGAGTGGGAGACGGTGGAGAGACAGAGGGAGAGACGGAGGGAGACATGGATGAGAGAGAGTGAGAGACGGTGGAGAGACAGAGGGAGAGACGGAGGGAGAGACGGGAGAGAGAGACAGAGGGAGAGATGGAGGGAGAGACGGTGGAGAGACAGAGGGAGATACGGAAGGGGAGAGAGAGTGAGAGATAGAGTGAGAGATGGTGGAGAGAGACGGAGGAGAGAGTGAGAGATGGAGTGAGAGATGGAGTGAGAGACGGCGGAGAGACGCAGGGAGAGACGGAGGGAGAGACGGAGGGAGAGACAGTGGAGAGACGGTGGAGAGAGAGATGGGAGAGAGACGGAGGGAGAGACGGAGGGAGAGACGGTGGAGAGCCAGAGGGAGAGACGGTGAAGAGACAGAGGGAGAGACGGTGGAGAGACAGAGGGAGAGACGGAGGGAGACACGGATGGAGAGAGAGTGAGAGATAGAGTGAGAGACGTTGGAGAGACAGAGGGAGAGACGGAGGGAGAGACAGAGGAGAGATGGTGGAGAGTGGAGAGAGAGGAGAGAGAGAGAGGGAGAGACGGAGGAGAGACGGAGGGAGAGACGGAGGGAAAGATGGAGGGAGAGACAGACACGGATGGAGAGACGGAGGAGAGACGGAGGGAGAGACGGTGGAAAGGAGGGAGAGACGGAGAGAGAGAGACGGAGGGAGACGGAGGGAGAGACAGAGGGAGAGATGGAGAGACGGTGAAGAGACGGAGGGAGAGACGGATGGAGAGTTGAGGACAGGTGGAGAGACAGAGTGGAGAGACGGAGGGAGAGGAGAGACGGAGAGGGAGAGACTGAGGGGGAGACAGAGGGAGAGACGGATGGAGAGACGGAGGGGAGACGGTGGAGAGAGAGAGGAGAGACGGAGGGGGAGAGAGAGTGGATAGAGTGAGACGGTGGAGAGACAGAGGGAGAGACGGAGGAGAGAGAGAGAGGAGAGATGGAGGAGAGACGGAGGAGAGATGGAGGGAGAGACAGAGGGAGAGACGGAGGAGAGACGGAGGGAGAGACGGTGGAGAGACAGAGGGGAGACAGGGAGGGAGAGACGGAGGGAGAGACGGTGGAGAGACAGAGGGAGAGACGGAGGGAGACACGGATGGAGAGAGAGTGAGAGATAGAGTGAGAGACGGTGGAGAGACAGAGGGAGAGACGGAGGGAGAGAGAGATTGAGAGATAGAGTGAGAGACGGTGGAGAGACAGAGGGAGAGACGGAGGGAGACATGGATGGAGAGAGAGTGAGAGACGGTGGAGAGACAGAGGGAGAGACGGAGGGAGAGACGGAGGGAGAGACAGAGGGAGAGATGGAGGGAGAGACGGTGGAGAGACAGAGGGAGAGACGGAGTCAGACACGGATAGAGAGAGAGTGAGAGATAGAGTGAGAGACGGTGGAGAGACAGAGGGAGAGACGGAGGGAGAGATAGAGTGAGAGATAGAGTGAGAGACGGTGGAGAGACAGAGTGAGAGACGGAGGGAGAGAGAGAGTGAGAGATGGAGTGAGAGACGGAGGGAGAGATGGAGGGAGAGACGGAGGGAGAGACGGCGGGAGAGACGGTGGAGAGACGGAGGGAGAGACGGAGGGAGAGACGGTGGAGAGACAGAGGGAGAGACGGAGGGAGAGACGGGTGGAGAGAGAGAGTGAGAGATAGAGTGAGAGACGGTGGAGAGACAGAAGGGAGAGACGGAGTGAGAGATGGAGGAGAGATGGAGGAGAGACGGAGAGACGCAGGGAGAGACGGTGGAGAGACGGAGGGAGAGACGGAGGGAGAGACGGAGGGAGAGATAGAGTGAGAGACGGTGGAGAGATGGAGGGAGAGATAGAGTGAGAGACGGTGGAGAGATGGAGGGAGAGACGGAGGGAGAGACGGTGGAGAGACAGAGGGAGAGACGGTGGAGAGACGGAGGAGAGATAGAGTGAGAGACGGTGGAGAGATGGAGGGAGAGATGAGGGGAGACGGTGGAGAGACAGAGGGAGAGACGGTGGAGAGACGGATGGAGAGACGGAGGGAGAGATAGAGAGAGAGACGGTGGAGAGACAGAGGGAGATACGGAAGGGGAGAGAGAATGAGAGATAGAGTGAGAGATGGTGGAGAGAAAGAATGAGAGAGAGAGTGAGAGATGGAGTGAGAGATGGAGTGAGAGACGGCGGAGAGACGCAGGGAGAGACAGAGGGAGAGACGGAGGGAGAGACGGTGGAGAGACGGTGGAGAGACGGAGGGAGAGACGGAGGGAGAGACGGAGGGAGAGACGGTGGAGAGCCAGAGGGAGAGACGGTGAAGAGACAGAGGGAGAGACGGTGGAGAGACAGAGGGAGAGACGGAGGGAGACACGGATGGAGAGAGAGTGAGAGATAGAGTGAGATATGTTGGAGAGACAGAGGGAGAGACGGAGGGAGAGACAGAGGGAGAGACGGTGGAGAGACAGAGGGAGAGACGGAGGGAGAGATAGAGTGAGAGACGGAGGGAGAGAGAGAGTGAGAGATGGAGTGAGAGACGGAGGGAGAGACAGAGGGAGAGACGGAGGGAGAGACAGAGTGAGAGACGGAGGGAGAGAGAGAGTGAGAGATGGAGTGAGAGACGGAGGGAGAGACAGAGGGAGAGACGGAGGGAGAGACAGAGGGAGAGACGGTGGAGAGACAGAGGGAGAGACGGAGGGAGACACGGATGGAGAGAGTGAGAGATAGAGTGAGAGACGTTGGAGAGACAGAGGGAGAGACGGAGGGGGAGAGAGAGTGAGAGATAGAGTGAGAGACGGTGGAGAGACAGAGGGAGAGACGGGGGGAGAGAGAGTGAGAGATGGAGTGAGAGATGGAGTGAGAGACGGTGGAGAGACGCAGGGAGAGACGGAGGGAGAGATGGAGGGAGAGACGGAGGGAGAGACGGAGGGAGAGACGGAGGGAGAGATGGAGGGAGAGACAGAGGGAGAGACGGAGGGAGAGACGGAGGGAGAGACGGTGGAAAGACAGAGGGAGAGACGGAGGGAGAGACGGTGGGGAGATGGAGGGAGAGACGGAGGGAGAGACGGTGGAGAGACCGAGGGAGAGATGGAGGGAGAGACGGTGGAGAGACAGAGGGAGAGACGGTGGAGAGACAGAGGGAGAGACGGTGGAGAGACAGAGGGAGAGACGGAGGGAGAGACAGAGGGAGAGATGGTGGAGAGACGGAGGGAGAGACGGAGGGAGAGACGGAGGGAGAGATAGAGTGAGAGATAGAGTGAGAGACGGTGGAGAGACAGAGTGAGAGACGGAGGGAGAGAGAGAGTGAGAGATGGAGGAGAGACGGAGGGAGAGATGGAGAGAGAGACGGAGGGAGAGAGGAGAGACGGTGGAGAGACGGAGGGAGAGACGGAGGAGAGACGGTGGAGAGACAGAGGGAGAGACGGAGGGAGAGACGGGTGGAGAGAGAGAGTGAGAGATAGAGGAGAGACGGTGGAGAGACAGAATGAGAGAGAGAGGAGAGATGGAGGAGAGATGGAGGGAGAGACGGAGAGACGAGGGAGAGACGGAGGGAGAGACGGAGGAGAGACGGAGGGAGAGACGGAGGGAGAGATAGAGGAGAGACGGTGGAGAGATGGAGTGGAGAGAGAGAGTGAGAGACGGAGGGAGATGGAGGGAGAGACGGAGGGAGAGACGGTGGAGAGACAGAGGGAGAGACGGTGGAGAGACGGAGGGAGAGATAGAGGAGAGACGGTGGAGAGATGGAGGGAGAGATGGGGAGACGGTGGAGAGACAGAGGGAGAGACGGTGGAGAGACGGAGGGAGAGACGGAGGGAGAGATAGAGAGAGAGACGGTGGAGAGACAGAGGGAGAGACGGAAGGGGAGAGAGAATGAGAGAGAGTGAGAGATGGTGGAGAGAAAGAATGAGAGAGAGAGTGAGAGATGGAGTGAGAGATGGAGTGAGAGACGGCGGAGAGACGCAGGGAGAGACAGAGGGAGAGACGGAGGGAGAGACGGTGGAGAGACGGTGGAGAGACGGAGGGAGAGACGGAGGGAGAGACGGAGGGAGAGACGGTGGAGAGCCAGAGGGAGAGACGGTGGAGAGACGGAGGGAGAGATAGAGTGAGAGACGGTGGAGAGATGGAGGGAGAGATGAGGGGAGACGGTGGAGAGACAGAGGGAGAGACGGAGGGAGAGACGGTGGGGAGATGGAGGGAGAGACGGAGGGAGAGACGGTGGAGAGACCGAGGGAGAGATGAGGGGAGACGGTGGAGAGACAGAGGGAGAGACGGTGGAGAGACGGATGGAGAGACGGAGGGAGAGATAGAGAGAGAGACGGTGGAGAGACAGAGGGAGATACGGAAGGGGAGAGAGAATGAGAGATAGAGTGAGAGATGGTGGAGAGAAAGAATGAGAGAGAGGTGAGAGATGGAGTGAGAGATGGAGACAGAGGGAGAGACGGCGGAGAGACGCAGGGAGAGACAGAGGGAGAGACGGAGGGAGACGGTGGAGAGACGGTGGAGAGACGGAGGGAGAGACGGAGGGAGAGACGGAGGGAGAGACGGTGGAGAGCCAGAGGGAGAGACGGTGAAGAGACAGAGGGAGAGACGGTGGAGAGACAGAGGGAGAGACGGAGGGAGACACGGATGGAGAGAGAGTGAGAGATAGAGTGAGATATGTTGGAGAGACAGAGGGAGAGACGGAGGGAGAGACAGAGGGAGAGACGGTGGAGAGACAGAGGGAGAGACGGAGGGAGAGACGGAGGAGAGACGGAGGGAGAGAAGAGAGTGGAGAGATGGAGTGAGAGACGGAGGGAGAGACAGAGGGAGAGACGGAGGGAGAGACAGAGTGAGAGACGGAGGGAGAGAGAGAGTGAGAGATGGAGTGAGAGACGGAGGGAGAGACAGAGGGAGAGACGGAGGGAGAGACAGAGGGAGAGACGGTGGAGAGACAGAGGGAGAGACGGAGGGAGACACGGATGGAGAGAGTGAGAGATAGAGTGAGAGACGTTGGAGAGACAGAGGGAGAGACGGAGGGGGAGAGAGAGTGAGAGATGGAGTGAGAGACGGTGGAGAGACAGAGGGAGAGACGGGGGAGAGAGAGTGAGAGATGGAGTGAGAGATGGAGTGAGAGACGGTGGAGAGACGCAGGGAGAGACGGAGGGAGAGACGGAGGGAGAGACGGAGGGAGAGACGGAGGGAGAGACGGAGGGAGAGATGGAGGGAGAGACAGAGGGAGAGACGGAGGGAGAGACGGAGGGAGAGACGGTGGAAAGACAGAGGGAGAGACGGAGGGAGAGACGGTGGGGAGATGGAGGGAGAGACGGAGGGAGAGACGGTGGAGAGACCGAGGGAGAGATGGAGGGAGAGACGGTGGAGAGACAGAGGAGAGACGGAGTGGAGAGACAGAGGGAGAGACGGTGGAGAGACAGAGGGAGAGACGGAGGGAGAGACAGAGGGAGAGATGGTGGAGAGACGGAGGGAGAGACGGAGGGAGAGACGGAGGGAGAGACAGAGGGGAGACGGAGGGAGAGACGGAGGGGAGAGACGGAGGGAGAGACGGAGGAGAGATGGAGGGAGAGACGGATGGAGAGACGGTGGAGAGACAGAGGGAGAGACGGAGGGAGAGAGAGAGTGAGTGATGGAGTGAGAGACGGAGGGAGAGACGGTGGAGAGATGGAGGGAGAGACGGAGGGAGAGACAGTGGGGAGACAGATGGGAGAGACGGTGGAGAGACAGAGGAGAGACGGTGGGGAGACGGTGGAGAGACGGAGGAGAGACGGTGGAGAGATGGAGGGAGAGACAGAGGGAGAGACAGAGGGAGAGACAGAGGGAGAGACAGTGGGAGACGGTGGGGAGACGGTGGAGAGACGGAGGAGAGACGAGTGGAGAGACAGAGGGAGAGACGGTGGGGAGACAGAGGGAGAGACGGTGGGGAGACAGAGGGAGAGATGGAGGGAGACGGTGGAGAGACAGAGGAAGAGACGGAGGGGGAGACGGGGAGAGACGGAGGGAGAGACGGTGGAGAGACGGAGGGAGAGACGGTGGGAGAGACGGTGGAGAGACGGAGGGAGAGACGGTGGGGAGACGGAGGGAGAGACGGAGGGAGAGACGGTGGAGAGACGGAGGAGAGACGGTGGGAGACGGTGGAGAGACAGAGGGAGAGACGGTGGAGAGACAGAGGGAGAGACGGAGGGAGAGACAGAGGGAGAGATGGTGGAGAGACGGAGGGAGAGACGGAGGGAGAGACGGAGGAGAGACAGAGGGAGAGACGGAGGGAGAGACGGAGGGAGAGACGGAGGGAGAGACGGAGGTAGAGATGGAGGAGAGACGGATGGAGAGACGGTGGAGAGACAGAGGGAGAGACGGAGGGAGAGAGAGAGTGAGTGATGGGAGGAGAGACAGAGGGAGAGACGGTGGAGAGAAGGAGGGAGAGACGGAGGGAGAGACGGGGGGAGACAGATGGGAGAGACGGTGGAGAGACAGAGGGAGAGACGGTGGGGAGACGGTGGAGAGACGGAGGGAGAGACGGTGGAGAGATGGAGGGAGAGACAGAGGGAGAGACAGAGGGAGAGACAGAGGGAGAGACAGTGGGGAGACGGTGGGAGACGGTGGAGAGACGGAGGGAGAGACGGAGGGAGAGACGGAGGGAGAGACGGTGGAGAGCCAGAGGGAGAGACGGTGAAGAGACAGAGGGAGAGACGGTGGAGAGACAGAGGGAGAGACGGAGGGAGACACGGATGGAGAGAGAGTGAGAGATAGAGTGAGAGACGGTGGAGAGACAGAGTGAGAGACGGAGGGAGAGAGAGAGTGAGAGATGGAGTGAGAGACGGAGGGAGAGACAGAGGGAGAGACGGAGGGAGAGACAGAGGGAGAGACGGTGGAGAGACAGAGGGAGAGACGGAGGGAGACACGGATGGAGAGAGTGAGAGATAGAGTGAGAGACGTTGGAGAGACAGAGGGAGAGACGGAGGGAGAGACGGAGGGAGAGACAGAGGGAGAGATGGAGGGAGAGATGGTGGAGAGACAGAGGGAGAGACGGAGTCAGACACGGATAGAGAGAGAGTGAGAGATAGAGTGTGAGACGGTGGAGAGACAGAGGGAGAGACGGAGGGAGAGATAGAGTGAGAGATGGAGTGAGAGACGGAGGGAGAGATGGAGGGAGAGACGGAGGGAGAGACGGCGGGAGAGACGGTGGAGAGACGGAGGGAGAGACGGAGGGAGAGACGGTGGAGAGACAGAGGGAGAGACGGAGGGAGAGACGGGTGGAGAGAGAGAGTGAGAGATAGAGTGAGAGACGGTGGAGAGACAGAATGAGAGAGAGAGTGAGAGATGGAGTGAGAGATGGAGTGAGAGACGGCAGAGACGCAGGGAGAGACGGTGGAGAGACGGAGGGAGAGACGGAGGGAGAGACGGAGGGAGAGATAGAGTGAGAGACGGTGGAGAGATGGAGGGAGAGATAGAGTGAGAGACGGTGGAGAGATGGAGGGAGAGACGGAGGGAGAGACGGTGGAGAGACAGAGGGAGAGACGGTGGAGAGACGGAGGGAGAGATAGAGTGAGAGACGGTGGAGAGATGGAGGGAGAGATGAGGGGAGACGGTGGAGAGACAGAGGGAGAGACGGTGGAGAGACGGATGGAGAGACGGAGGGAGAGATAGAGAGAGAGACGGTGGAGAGACAGAGGGAGATACGGAAGGGGAGAGAGAATGAGAGATAGAGTGAGAGATGGTGGAGAGAAAGAATGAGAGAGAGAGTGAGAGATGGAGTGAGAGATGGAGTGAGAGATGGAGCGGAGAGACGACAGAGGGAGAGACAGAGGGGAGACGGAGGGAGAGACGGTGGAGAGACGGTGGAGAGACGGAGGGAGAGACGGAGGAGAGACGGAGGGAGACGGTGGAGAGACAGAGGGAGAGACGGTGAAGAGACAGAGGGAGAGACGGTGGAGAGACAGAGGGAGAGACGGTGGAGAGGGAGACACGGATGGAGAGAGAGTGAGAGATAGAGTGAGATATGTTGGAGAGACAGAGGGAGAGACGGAGGGAGAGACAGAGGGAGAGACGGTGGAGAGACAGAGGGAGAGACGGAGGGAGAGAGAGAGTGAGAGATAGAGTGAGAGACGGTGGAGAGACAGAGGGAGAGACGGAGGGGAGAGAGAGTGAGAGATGGAGTGAGAGACGGAGGGAGAGACAGAGGGAGAGACGGAGGGAGAGACAGAGGGAGAGATGGGGTGGAGAGACAGAGGGAGAGACGGAGGGAGACACGGATGGAGAGAGGAGAGATAGAGTGAGAGACGTTGGAGAGAGAGACGGAGGGAGACGGGAGGGGGAGAGAGAGTGAGAGATAGAGTGAGAGACGGTGGAGAGACAGAGGGAGAGACGGGGGGAGAGAGAGTGAGAGATGGAGTGAGAGATGGAGTGAGAGACGGTGGAGAGACGCAGGGAGAGACGGAGGGAGAGATGGAGGAGAGACGGAGGGAGAGACGGAGGGAGAGACGGAGGGAGAGATGGGAGGGAGAGACAGAGGGAGAGACGGAGGGAGAGACGGAGGGAGAGACGGTGGAAAGACAGAGGGAGAGACGGAGGGAGAGACGGAGGGGGAGATGGAGGGAGAGACGGGAGGGAGAGACGGTGGAGAGACCGAGGAGAGATGGAGGGAGAGACGGTGGAGAGACAGAGGGAGAGATGGGTGGAGAGACAGAGGGAGAGACGGTGGAGAGACAGAGGGAGAGACGGAGGGAGAGACAGAGGGAGAGATGGTGGAGAGACGGAGGAGAGACGGAGGGAGAGACGGAGGGAGAGACAGAGGGAGAGACGGAGGGAGAGACGGGAGGGAGAGACGGAGGGAGAGACGGGAGGTAGAGATGGAGGAGAGACGGATGGAGAGACGGTGGAGAGACAGAGGGAGAGACGGAGGGAGAGAGAGAGAGGAGTGATGGAGGAGAGACGGAGGGAGAGACGGTGGAGAGATGGAGGGAGAGACGGAGTGGGAGAGACAGTGGAGAGACAGATGGGAGAGACGGTGGAGAGACAGAGGGAGAGACGGTGGGGAGACGGTGGAGAGACGGAGGAGAGACGGTGGGAGAGATGGAGGGAGAGACAGAGGAGAGACAGAGGAGAGACAGAGGGAGAGACAGTGGGGAGACGGTGGGGAGACGGTGGAGAGACGGAGGGGAGAGACGCTGGAGAGACAGAGGGAGAGACGGTGGGGGAGACAGAGGGAGAGACGGTGGGGAGACAGAGGGAGAGATGGAGGGAGAGACGGTGGAGAGACAGAGGGAGAGACGGTGGGGAGACGGTGGAGAGACGGTGGAGGAGAGACGGTGGAGAGACGGAGGGAGAGACGGTGGGAGAGACGGTGGAGAGACGGAGGGAGAGACGGTGGAGAGACAGAGGGAGAGACGGAGGGAGAGACGGGGGGAGAGACGGAGTGAGAGACGGAGTGAGAGACGGTGGAGAGACAGAATGGGAGAGAGAGTGAGAGATGGAGTGAGAGATGGAGTGAGAGAGGTGGAGAGACAGAGGGAGGGAGAGACGGAGGGAGAGACAGAGGGAGAGACGGTGGGAGGGAGAGAGAGAGTGAGAGACGGTGGAGAGAGATGGAGGAGAGTGAAGAGAGAGTGAGAGACGGTGGAGAGATGGAGGGAGAGACGGAGGGAGAGACGGTGGAGAGACAGAGGGAGAGATGGTGGAGAGACGGAGGGAGAGATAGAGGAGAGACGGTGGAGAGATGGAGGGAGAGGAGGGGAGACGGTGGAGAGACAGAGGGAGAGACGGTGGAGAGACGGATGGAGAGACGGAGGGAGAGATAGAGGGAGACGGTGGAGAGACAGAGGGAGACACGGAAGGGGAGACGGAGAATGAGAGACAGAGTGAGAGATGGTGGAGAGAAGAGGAGAGACGGAGGGAGAGATGGAGTGGAGATGGAGTGAGAGACGGTGGAGAGACGAGGGAGAGACAGAGGGAGAGACGGAGGGAGAGACGGTGGAGAGACGGTGGAGAGACGGAGGGACGGATGGACAGAGTGGAGAGACGGAGGGAGAGACAGTGGAGAGGAGGGAGAGACGGAGAAGAGAGATAGAGAGGGGAGACGGTGGAGAGACAGAGGGAGAGACGGAGGGAGACACGGATGGAGAGAGAGTGAGAGATAGGAGTGAGATATGTTGGAGAGACAGAGGGAGAGACGGAGGGAGAGACAGAGGGAGAGAGGGAGACGGAGAGACAGAGGGAGAGACGGAGGGGAGGAGGGAGAGACGGAGTGAGAGATGGGAGAGAAAGAGGGAGAGAGAGAGTGAGAGATGGAGTGAGAGACGGAGGGAGAGACGGGGGAGAGAGGGAGAGACAGGTGGAGAGACGGAGGGAGAGAGAGGAGAGATGGAGGAGAGACGGAGGGAGAGACAGAGGGAGAGACGGTGGAGAGACAGAGGGAGACGGTGGAGAGACAGAGGGAGAGACGGAGGGAGACACGGATGGGAGAGAGTGAGAGATAGAGTGAGAGACGTTGGAGAGACAGAGGGAGAGACGGAGGGGAGAGAGAGTGAGAGACGGAGGAGAGACGGTGGAGAGACAGGGGGAGAGACGGGGGAGAGAGTGAGAGATGGAGTGAGAGATGGAGTGATGGAGTGAGAGTGGAGAGACAGAGGAGAGACGGAGGGAGAGACAGAGGGAGAGACGGTGGAGAGACAGAGGGAGAGACGGAGGGAGACACGGATGGAGAGAGTGAGAGATAGAGTGAGAGACGTTGGAGAGACAGAGGGGGAGAGACGGAGGGGGGGAGAGAGAGTGAGAGATAGAGTGAGAGACGGTGGAGAGACAGAGGAGACGGGGGGAGAGAGAGTGAGAGATGGAGTGGAGATGGAGTGAGAGACGGTGGAGAGACGCAGGGAGAGACGGAGGGAGAGACGGAGGGAGAGACGGAGGGAGAGATGGAGGGGAGACGGAGATGGGGGAGATGGTGGGAGAGACAGAGGGAGAGACGGAGGGAGAGACGGAGGGAGAGACGGTGGAAAGACAGAGGGAGAGACGGAGGGAGAGACGGTGGGGAGATGGAGGGAGAGACGGAGGGAGAGACGGAGGGAGAGACCGAGGGAGAGATGGAGGGAGAGACGGTGGAGAGACAGAGGGAGAGACGGTGGAGAGACAGAGGGAGAGACGGTGGAGAGACAGAGGGAGAGACGGAGGAGAGACAGAGGGAGAGATGGTGGAGAGACAGAGGGAGAGACGGAGGGAGACACGGATGGGAGAGAGAGTGAGAGATAGAGAGTGTTGGAGAGACGGAGGGAGAGACGGAGGGAGAGACGGAGGGGGAGAGAGGTGGAGAGATGGAGTGAGAGACGGAGGGAGAGACAGAGGGAGAGACGGAGGGAGAGACAGGAGACGGGAGAGACGGAGGAGAGAGAGAGGAGAGACGGAGGGAGAGACGGAGGGAGAGACGGGGGAGAGGAGAGTGAGAGACAGAGGAGAGACGGTGGAGAGACAGAGGGAGAGGGAGAGATGGATGAGAGAGAGAGAGAGAGACGTTGGAGAGACAGAGGGAGAGACGGAGGAGGGAGAGACGGAGGGAGAGACGGAGGAGAGACGGAGGGAGAGATAGAGTGAGAGACGGGGGAGAGATGGAGGAGAGATGGAGGGAGAGACGGTGGAGAGACGGAGGGAGAGACGGAGGGAGAGACGGTGGAGAGACGGAGGGAGAGACGGTGGAGAGACGGAGGGAGAGATAGAGGAGAGACGGAGAGAGAGAGGGAGAGACGGAGGGAGAGACAGAGGGAGAGATGGTGGAGAGACGAGAGGGAGAGACGGAGGGGAGACGGAGGGAGAGACAGAGTGGAGAGACGGAGGGGAGACGGAGGGAGGGAGAGAGATGGAGGAGAGACGGAGGGAGAGATGGAGGGAGAGACGGATGGAGAGACGGTGGAGAGACAGAGGGAGAGACGGAGGGAGAGACAGAGGGAGTGATGAGGGGAGAGAGGAGAGACGGTGGAGAGAAGGAGGAGAGACGGAGGGAGAGACGGTGGGGAGACAGATGAGGGAGTGAGACGGTGGAGAGACAGAGGGAGAGACGGAGGGAGAGAGACGGTGGAGAGATGGAGGTGAGAGACGGTGGAGAGACAGAGAGGGAGAGACAGGATGGAGAGACGGAGGGAGAGACGGAGTGGAGAGGTGGAGGAGAGGGAGAGACGGAGGGAGAGACGGGTGAAGAGACAGAGGAGAGACGGTGGAGGACAGAGGGAGAGACGGAGGGAGAGACGGAGGGGGAGAGAGAGTGAGAGATAGAGTGAGAGGAGAGACGGTGGAGAGACAGAGGAGAGACGGATGGGAGAGAGAGGAGTGAGAGATGGAGAGACGAGGGAGAGACAGAGGGAGAGACGGTGGAGAGACAGAGGGAGAGACGGTGGAGAGACAGAGGGAGAGACGGAGGAGAGACGGATGGGAGAGATGAGTGGATGTTGGAGAGGAGGGAGAGACGGAGGGAGAGACGGTGGAGAGACGGAGAGAGACGGTGGGGAGACGGTGGAGAGACAGAGGGAGAGACGGTGGAGAGACAGAGGGAGAGACGGAGGGAGAGACAGAGGGAGAGATGGTGGAGAGACGGAGGGAGAGACGGAGGGAGAGACGGTGGAGAGACAGAGGGAGAGACGGAGGGAGAGACGGGAGGGAGAGACGGAGGAGACGGTGGAGATGGAGGGAGAGATGGAGGGAGAGACGGATGGAGAGACGGTGGAGAGACAGAGGGAGAGACGGAGGGAGAGAGGAGTGAGTGATGGAGGAGAGACAGAGGAGAGACGGTGGAGGGAGAGAGACGGAGGGAGAGACGGTGGGGAGACAGATGGGAGAGACGGTGGAGAGACGGAGGGAGAGGGAGACGGTGGGGAGACGGTGGAGAGACGGAGGGAGAGAGGTGGAGAGATGGAGGGAGAGACAGAGGGAGGGAGACAGAGGGAGAGACAGAGGGAGAGACAGTGGGGAGACGGTGAGGGAGACGGTGGAGAGACGGAGGGAGAGACGGAGGGAGAGACGGAGGGAGAGACGGTGGAGAGCCAGAGGGAGAGACGGTGAAGAGACAGAGGGAGAGACGGTGGAGAGACAGAGGGAGAGACGGAGGGAGACACGGATGGAGAGAGAGTGAGAGATAGAGTGAGAGACGGTGGAGAGACAGAGTGAGAGACGGAGGGAGAGAGAGAGTGAGAGATGGAGTGAGAGAGAGAGAGGAGGGAGAGACAGAGGGAGAGACGGAGGGAGAGACAGAGGGAGAGACGGTGGAGAGACAGAGGGAGAGACGGAGGGAGACACGGATGGAGAGAGTGAGAGATAGAGGAGGGAGAGACGGTGGAGAGACAGAGGGAGAGACGGAGGAGAGACGGATAGAGACAGAGGGAGAGATGGAGAGACGGTGGAGAGACAGAGGGAGAGACGGAGGGAGAGATAGAGTGAGAGATAGAGTGTGAGACGGTGGAGAGACAGAGGAGAGACGGAGGGAGAGAGAGTGAGAGATGGAGTGAGAGACGGAGGGAGAGAGAGACGGAGGGAGAGACGGGGAGACGGTGGAGAGACGGAGGGAGAGACGGAGGAGAGACGGTGGAGAGACAGAGGGAGAGACGGAGGGAGAGACGGGGAAGGAGAGAGAGATGAGAGATAGGAGAGACGGTGGAGAGACAGAATGAGAGAGAGAGTGAGAGATGGAGTGAGAGATGGAGTGAGAGACGGCAGAGACGCAGGGAGAGACGGAGAGACGGAGGAGAGACGGAGGGAGAGACGGAGGAGAGAAGAGTGGAGAGACGGTGGAGAGATGGAGGGAGAGATGAGTGAGAGACGGTGGAGAGATGGAGGGAGAGACGGAGGGAGAGACGGTGGAGAGACAGAGGGAGAGACGGTGGAGAGACGGTGGGGGAGAGATAGAGGAGAGACGGTGGAGAGATGGAGGGAGAGATGAGGGGAGACGGTGGAGAGACAGAGGGAGAGACGGTGGGAGACGGATGGAGAGAGGAGGGAGAGAGAGTGAGAGACGGTGGAGAGACAGAGGAGATACGGAGGGAGAGAGAATGAGAGATAGAGTGAGAGATGGTGGAGAGAAAGAATGGAGAGAGTGAGAGATGGAGTGAGAGATGGAGTGAGAGACGGCGGGAGAGACGGAGGGAGAGACAGAGGGAGAGACGGAGGGAGAGACGGTGGAGAGACGGTGGAGAGACGGAGGGAGAGACGGAGGGAGAGACGGAGGGGAGACGGTGGAGAGCCAGAGGGAGAGACGGTGAAGAGACAGAGGGAGAGACGGTGGAGAGACAGAGGGGAGACGGACGGAGACACGGATGGAGAGAGAGTGAGAGAAGAGTGAGATATGTTGGAGAGACAGAGAGAGAGACGGAGGGAGAGACAGAGGGAGAGACGGTGGAGAGACAGAGGGAGAGACGGAGGGAGAGATAGAGTGAGAAGACGGAGGAGAGAGAGTGAGAGATGGAGTGGAGTGAGAGACGGAGTGAGAGATGGAGGGAGAGAGAGTGAGAGATGGAGAGACGGAGAGAGACAGAGGAGAGAGACGGAGGGAGAGACAGAGGGAGAGACGGTGGAGAGACAGAGGGAGAGACGGAGGGAGACACGGATGGAGAGAGTGAGAGATAGAGTGGACGTTGGAGAGACAGAGGGAGAGACGGAGGGGAGAGATAGAGTGAGAGACGGTGGAGAGACAGAGGGAGAGACGGGGGGAGAGAGTGAGAGATGGAGTGAGAGATGGAGTGAGAGACGGTGGAGAGACGAGGGGGAGACGGAGGGAGATGGAGGGAGAGACGGAGGGAGAGACGGAGAGACGGAGGGAGAGATGGAGGGAGAGACAGAGAGGGAGACGGAGGGAGACGGAGGGAGACGGTGGAAAGACGGACGGAGGGAGAGACGGTGGGGAGATGGAGGGAGAGACGGAGGGAGAGACGGTGGAGAGACGGAGGGAGAGATGGAGGGAGAGACGGTGGAGAGACAGAGGGAGACGGTGGAGAGACAGAGGGGAGACGGTGGAGAGACAGAGGGAGAGACGGAGGGAGAGACAGAGGGAGAGATGGTGGAGAGACGGAGGGAGAGACGGAGGGAGAGACGGAGGAGAGACAGAGAGGAGAGACGGAGAGGAGACGACGGAGGGAGAGATGGAGATGGGAGAGACGGAGGGGAGATGAGGGAGATGGAGGAGAGACGGATGGAGAGACGGTGGAGAGACAGAGGAGAGACGGAGGAGAGAGGGAGAGATGGGTGAGACGGAGGGAGAGACGGTGGAGAGATGGGAGAGACAGTGGGGAGACAGAGAGAGACAGAGGGGAGAGACGGTGGGGAGACGGTGGAGAGACGGAGGGAGAGACGGTGGAGAGATGGAGGGAGAGACAGAGGGAGAGACAGGGGGAGAGATGGAGAGGAGAGAGACAGTGGGGAGACGGTGGGGGAGACGGTGGAGAGACGGAGGGAGAGACGGGGAGAGACAGAGGGAGAGACGGTGGAGAGACGGAGAGAGGAGGAGAGACGGTGGGGAGATGGAGGAGAGATGGAGGGGGAGACGGTGGAGAGACAGAGGGAGAGACGGTGGGGAGACGGTGGAGAGACGGAGGGAGAGATAGAGTGAGAGACGGTGGAGAGACGGAGGAGAG
>NW_025749112.1:0-27478 GCF_021184085.1 Oncorhynchus gorbuscha
CGATCCGACTGAGGCACGAGAGCCTGACGAGCCAGTGGACACAGGGGCGCCGAGGCACGAGAGCCGACTGACACAGGGGAGCCAGGCGAGAGCCGGAGCCTGACGAGCCAGTGGACACAGGAGAGCCAGGCGATCCGACTGAGGCACGAGAGCCTGACGAGCCAGTGGACACAGGGGAGCCAGGCGATCCGACTGAGGCACGAGAGCCTGACGAGCCAGTGGACACAGGGGAGCCAGGCGATCCGACTGAGGCACGAGAGCCTGACGAGCCAGTGGACACAGGGGAGCCAGGCGATCCGACTGAGGCACGAGAGCCTGACGAGCCAGTGGACACAGGGGAGCCTGGCGATCCGACTGAGGCACGAGAGCCTGACGAGCCAGTGGACACAGGGGAGCCTGGCGATCCGACTGAGGCACGAGAGCCTGACGAGCCAGTGGACACAGGGGAGCCTGGCGATCCGACTGAGGCACGAGAGCCTGACGAGCCAGTGGACACAGGGGAGCCTGGCGATCCGACTGAGGCACGAGAGCCTGACGAGCCAGTGGACACAGGGGAGCCAGGCGATCCGACTGAGGCACGAGAGCCTGACGAGCCAGTGGACACAGGGGGCGAGCCAGCCCGACTGAGGCACGAGAGCCTGACGAGCCAGTGGACACAGGGGAGCCAGGCGATCCGACTGAGGCACGAGAGCCTGACGAGCCAGTGGACACAGGGGAGCCTGATCCGACTGAGCCAGTGGACAGCCAGTGGACACAGGGGAGCCAGGCGATCCGACTGAGGCACGAGAGCCTGACGAGCCAGTGGACACAGGGGAGCCAGGCGATCCGACTGAGGCACGAGAGCCTGACGAGCCAGTGGACACAGGGGAGCCAGGCGATCCGACTTAGGCACGAGAGCCTGACGAGCCAGTGGACACAGGGGAGCCAGCCTGGCACGATCCTGACGAGCCAGTGGACACAGGGGAGCATCCGAAGAAGGCAGAAAGCCCGACGTGCCGGCTGAGGCAGGGCCTGAGCCAGGTCATCCGACTGAGGCACGAGAGCCTGACAAGCCAGTGGACACAGGGGAGCCTGGCGATCCGACTGAGGCACGAGAGCCTGACGAGCCAGTGGACACAGGGGAGCCTGGCGATCCGACTGAGGCACGAGAGCCTGACGAGCCAGTGGACACAGGGGAGCCTGGCGATCCGACTGAGGCACGAGAGCCTGACGAGCCAGTGGACACAGGGGAGCCAGGCGATCCGACTGAGGCACGAGAGCCTGACGAGCCAGTGGACACAGGGGAGCCAGGCGATCCGACTGAGGCACGAGAGCCTGACGAGCCAGTGGACACAGGGGAGCCTGGCGATCCGAAGAAGGCATGAAAGCCCGACGTGCCGGCTGAGGCAGGGGAGCCAGGTCATCCGACTGAGGCACGAGAGCCTGACGAGCCAGTGGACACAGGGGAGCCTGGCGATCCGACTGAGGCACGAGAGCCTGACGAGCCAGTGGACACAGGGGAGCCAGGCGATCCGACTGAGGCACGAGAGCCTGACGAGCCAGTGGACACAGGGGAGCCAGGCGATCCGACTGAGGCACGAGAGCCTGACGAGCCAGTGGACACAGGGGAGCCTGGCGATCCGACTGAGGCACGAGAGCCTGACGAGCCAGTGGACACAGGGGAGCCAGGCGATCCGACTGAGGCACGAGAGCCTGACGAGCCAGTGGACACAGGGGAGCCAGGCGATCCGACTGAGGCACGAGAGCCTGACGAGCCAGTGGACACAGGGGAGCCTGGCGATCCGACTGAGGCACGAGAGCCTGACGAGCCAGTGGACACAGGGGAGCCTGGCGATCCGACTGAGGCACGAGAGCCTGACGAGCCAGTGGACACAGGGGAGCCAGGCGATCCGACTGAGGCACGAGAGCCTGACGAGCCAGTGGACACAGGGAGCCAGGCGATCCGACTGAGGCACGAGAGCCTGACGAGCCAGTGGACACAGGGGAGCCTGGCGATCCGACTGAGGCACGAGAGCCTGACGAGCCAGTGGACACAGGGGAGCCAGGCGATCCGACTGAGGCACGAGAGCCTGACGAGCCAGTGGACACAGGGGAGCCAGGCGATCCGACTGAGGCACGAGAGCCTGACGAGCCAGTGGACACAGGGGAGCCTGGCACGATCCGACTGAGGCACGAGAGCCTGACGAGCCAGTGGACACAGGGGAGCCTGGCGATCCGACTGAGGCACGAGAGCCTGACGAGCCAGTGGACACAGGGGAGCCAGGCGATCCGACTGAGGCACGAGAGCCTGACGAGCCAGTGGACACAGGGGAGCCAGGCGATCCGACTGAGGCACGAGAGCCTGACGAGCCAGTGGACACAGGGGAGCCTGGCGATCCGAAGAAGGCATGAAAGCCCGACGTGCCGGCTGAGGCAGGGGAGCCTGGCGAGCGGTGGAGGTAGGGGAGCCTGGCGATCTGGCTGAGGCATGAAAGCCTGTAGCGGCTCCCAGACCCAACGTCAATCTACCTGACACACAAAAACACCACTCTCTGATGCTTCCCTTAGGTGAGGCGTTATTCTGTAACGACGTGCGCTGCGAGTCAGGAAGCAAGTTCAGGGAGTGAATATATTAATGAATAAAGGTAACATTAATGTTACATAATCAGGGAAGTGGTGGAGTCCAGGTGAGTCTGGTGATGCGCAGGTCCACGTAATGATGGGGACAGGTGTGCGCCATAACGAGCAGCCTGGTGATGAAGAGGGAGCCGAAGAGGAAGCCGAAGAGGGAGCCGAAGAGGGAGCACACATGACAGATGTGCACTACTTCATAACGCCTTTAATCCTCAGTCTGATAGAAATACACCGCTGGTGGGAAAATTTGCTGATTTTGTGTCAATCAATCCCAAAAGTCCAGAGGCAACATACCCTTCCAACTACAAGGTAGAGGCAATATCCCCCTCCCCTCCAAGTCCAGAGGCAACATACCCTTCCACCTACAAGTCCAGAGGCAACATCCCCCTCCCCTCCAAGTCCAGAGGCAACATCCCCCTCCACCTCCAAGGTAGAGGAAACATCCCCCTCCAACTCTACCTCCAAGGTAGAGGAAACATCCCCCTCCATCTCCAAGGTAGAGGAAACATCCCCCTCCACCTCCAAGGTAGAGGGAACATCCCCCTCCACCTCCAAGGTAGAGGAAACATCCCCCTCCACCTCCAAGGTAGAGGAAACATCCCCCTCCAACTCTACCTCCAAGGAAGAGGAAACATCCCCCTCCACCTCCAAGGTAGAGGAAACATCCCCCTCCACCTCCAAGGTAGAGGGAACATCCCCCTCCACCTCCAAGGTAGAGGAAACATCCCCCTCCACCTCCAAGGTAGAGAAAAACATCCCCTCCACCTCCAAGGTAGAGGAAACATCCCCCTCCATCTCCAAGGTAGAGGAAACATCCCCCTCCACCTCCAAGGTAGAGGGAACATCCCCCTCCACCTCCAAGGTAGAGGAAACATCCCCCTCCACCTCCAAGGTAGAAGGAACATCCCCCTCCAAGGTAGAGGAAACATCCCCCTCCACCTCCAAGGTAGAGGAAACATCCCCCTCCACCTCCAAGGTAGAGGGAACATCCCCCTCCACCTCCAAGGTAGAGGAAACATCCCCCTCCACCTCCAAGGTAGAGGAAACATCCCCCTCCACCTCCAAGGTAGAGGAAACATCCCCCTCAACCTCCACCTCCAAGGTAGAGGAAACATCCCCCTCCACCTCCACCTCCAAGATAGAGGAAACATCCCCCTCCACCTCCAAGGTAGAGGAAACATCCCCCTCCACCTCCAAGGTAGAGGAAACATCCTCCTCCACCTCCAAGGTAGAGGAAACATCCCCCTCCACCTCCAAGGTAGAGGACACATTCCCCTCCACCTCCAATAAATCAGTCTACTGTTTCCTTCTTTCTCTAGTAATTCTCCCTGAAATGGTTTACAATGAGATCCTGAAGTAGTTCCCATCTTCTGCTGACCCTTAATAGTCTTTGTACTGGACCAGCATACGTTCTACCTTCAAAACCCTTCATAGTTTTACAACAAACTGATTTGCAGAAAAATGTCCTAAAATTAGCAACTGAATTGGTTCTTCGGTTGATCCTTCGTCTTTGTAAATCCAATGTACTACACTCTGTATCGAACTTCCCCACAATGTCCAATGTCCTTCACGTGTACAAAGACCACTACAATGTACAAAGACTGCAGTGTGGAAACAAAAGCTACAGTCTTAATCTCAGTCAGTTGGCAGGTAGCCCTGGCGATTAGAGCATATGGGGCAATAACCAAAAGGTTGCTTGTTTTAAATCCTCCGTTCTGCCCTGAGCCCCCACACAACTTCTCCCCAGGCACCGACGATGTGGACTTTGGTTAAGGCAGCCCCCCCAAAACCACCTCTTTGATTCACAGGGTTATATGTGGAAGACACTATTATTCTTTAACATGTCTCCTCCCCTTCATCTACACAGGTTGAAGTGGACACACAGTCTGTGTCACGACGAGAACAGGGGTTCCTGTATGAGCCTGTATGTAAAACTTTTTGTAAATGTTTATCTGATGTAGATTAAAGAACTGCGATCATTTAATACATGGAACTCCTCCTTGATGGTGAACGTGCCATGTTACGTGTGTGTGTGTGTGTGTGTGTGTGTGTGTGTGTGTGTGTGTGTGTGTGTGTGTGTGTGTGTGTGTGTGTGTGTGTGTGTGTGTGTGTGTGTGTGTGTGTGTGTGTGTGTGTGTGTGTGTGTGTGTGTGTGTGTGTGTGTGTGTGTGTGTGTGTGTGTGTGTGATGCCCTGTTTCCCTATAATGTGTGTGGTCTCAGGTTGTGTTGCTGTCTGACACATTCTAGTTGGACTCATCCAGGCTTGGTAGGAAGGTAACCTTACACAGAGAGAGATAATGACCCTGTCTGTGACAGAGAGGAAACCCCACAGTGTTAGTCATTAATGTTATCACTATGGAACATTAAACTACCCACACAGTCCCTGTCACGATGGGGTTTATAAATGTCTATCCACCTGTCCTCTGTCTCTCTCATCCCTCCCTTCTCATTTCACCATACAACTCTCTACCAGCTACAGGTCAGTAACATTCAGTCTCAGGTCAGTCACAGGTCTAGTCACAGGTCTAGTCACAGGTCTAGTCACAGGTCTAGTCACAGGTCTAGTCACAGGTCTAGTCACAGGTCTAGTCACAGGTCTAGTCTCAGGTCTAGTCACAGGTCTAGTCTCAGGTCTAGTCACAGGTCTAGTCTCAGGTCTAGTCACAGGTCTAGTCTCAGGTCAGTCACAGGTCTAGTCACAGGTCTAGTCACAGGTCTAGTCTCAGGTCTAGTCTCAGGTCTAGTCACAGGTCTAGTCTCAGGTCTAGTCACAGGTCTAGTCTCAGGTCTAGTCACAGGTCTAGTCTCAGGTCTAGTCACAGGTCTAGTCTCAGGTCTAGTCACAGGTCTAGTCTCAGGTCTAGTCACAGGTCTAGTCTCAGGTCTAGTCACAGGTCAGTCACAGGTCAGTCACAGGTCTAGTCTCAGGTCTAGTCTCAGGTCAGTCACAGGTCAGTCACAGGTCTAGTCTCAGGTCTAGTCACAGGTCAGTCACAGGTCAGTCACAGGTCAGTCACAGGTCTAGTCTCAGGTCTAGTCACAGGTCTAGTCTCAGGTCAGTCACAGGTCAGTCACAGGTCTAGTCTCAGGTCTAGTCACAGGTCTAGTCACAGGTCTAGTCACAGGTCAGTCACAGGTCTAGTCTCAGGTCTAATAACAGGTCTAGTCACAGGTCAGTCACAGGTCGAGTCTCAGGTCAGTCACAGGTCAGTCACAGGTCAGTCACAGGTCTAGTCACAGGTCAGTCACAGGTCAGTCACAGGTCTAGTCACAGGTCTAGTCACAGGTCTAGTCTCAGGTCTAGTCTCAGGTCTAATAACAGGTCTAGTCACAGGTCAGTCACAGGTCTAGTCTCAGGTCAGTCACAGGTCAGTCACAGGTCAGTCACAGGTCAGTCACAGGTCTAGTCACAGGTCAGTCACAGGTCAGTCACAGGTCAGTCACAGGTCTAGTCACAGGTCTAGTCACAGGTCTAGTCTCAGGTCTAGTCTCAGGTCTAGTCACAGGTCTAGTCACAGGTCTAATAACAGGTCAGTCACAGGTCTAGTCACAGGTCTAATAACAGGTCTAATAACAGGTCAGTCACAGGTCTAGTCTCAGGTCTAGTCACAGGTCTAGTCACAGGTCAGTCACAGGTCTAGTCACAGGTCAGTCACAGGTCAGTCTCAGGTCAGTCACAGGTCAGTCTCAGGTCTAGTCTCAGGTCTAATAACAGGTCTAGTCACAGGTCTAGTCTCAGGTCTAATAACAGGTCTAGTCACAGGTCTAGTCACAGGTCTAGTCATAGGTCTAGTCTCAGGTCTAGTCACAGGTCTAATAACAGGTCTAGTCTCAGGTCTAATAACAGGTCTAGTCTCAGGTCTAGTCACAGGTCTAGTCTCAGGTCTAGTCACAGGTCTAATAACAGGTCTAGTCTCAGGTCAGTCACAGATCTAGTCACAGGTCTAATAACAGGTCAGTCACAGGTCTAGTCACAGGTCTAGTCACAGGTCTAGTCACAGGTCTAGTCACAGGTCTAATAACAGGTCTAGTCACAGGTCAGTCACAGTTCTAGTCACAGGTCTAGTCACAGGTCTAATAACAGGTCTAGTCACAGGTCTAATAACAGGTCAGTCACAGGTCTAGTCTCAGGTCTAGTCACAGGTCTAGTCACAGGTCAGTCACAGGTTTAGTCACAGGTCAGTCACAGGTCAGTCTCAGGTCAGTCACAGGTCAGTCTCAGGTCTAGTCTCAGGTCTAATAACAGGTCTAGTCACAGGTCTAGTCTCAGGTCTAATAACAGGTCTAGTCACAGGTCTAGTCACAGGTCTAGTCACAGGTCTAGTCTCAGGTCTAGTCACAGGTCTAATAACAGGTCTAGTCTCAGGTCTAATAACAGGTCTAGTCTCAGGTCTAGTCACAGGTCTAGTCACAGGTATAATAACAGGTCTAGTCTCAGGTCTAATAACAGGTCTAGTCACAGGTCAGTCACAGGTCTAGTCTCAGGTCTAGTCACAGGTCAGTCACATGTCAGTCACAGGTCTAGTCTCAGGTCTAGTCACAGGTCTAGTCACAGGTCTAATAACAGGTCTAGTCACAGGTCAGTCACAGGTCTAGTCACAGGTCAGTCTCAGGTCTAGTCACAGGTCTAGTCACAGGTCAGTCTCAGGTCTAGTCACAGGTCTAGTCTCAGGTCTAGTCACAGGTCTAGTCACAGGTCAGTCACAGGTCTAGTCTCAGGTCTAGTCACAGGTCTAGTCTCAGGTCTAGTCACAGGTCTAGTCTCAGGGCTAGTCACAGGTCTAGTCACAGGTCTAGTCACAGGTCTAATAACAGGGCTAGTCACAGGTCTAGTCACAGGTCTAATAACAGGTCTAGTCACAGGTCTAGTCACAGGTCAGTCACAGGTCTAGTCTCAGGTCAGTCACAGGTCTAGTCACAGGTCTAGTCACAGGTCTAGTCACAGGTCTAGTCACAGGTCTAGTCACAGGTCTAATAACAGTTCTAGTCACAGGTCAGTCACAGGTCTAGTCTCAGGTCTAGTCACAGGTCTAATAACAGGTCTAGTCACAGGTCTAGTCACAGGTCTAGTCACAGGTCTAGTCACAGGTCTAGTCACAGGTCTAATAACAGGTCTAGTCACAGGTCAGTCACAGGTCTAGTCTCAGGTCTAGTCACAGGTCTAATAACAGGTCTAGTCACAGGTCAGTCACAGGTCTAGTCTCAGGTCTAGTCACAGGTCTAGTCTCAGGTCTAGTCACAGGTCTAGTCTCAGGTCTAGTCACAGGTCTAATAACAGGTCTAGTCACAGGTCAGTCACAGGTCTAGTCTCAGGTCTATAGTCACAGGTCTAATAACAGGTCTAGTCACAGGTCAGTCACAGGTCTAGTCTCAGGTCTAGTCACAGGACTAGTCTCAGGTCTAGTCACAGGTCTAGTCTCAGGTCTAGTCACAGGTCTAATAACAGGTCTAGTCACAGGTCTAGTCACAGGTCTAGTCTCAGGTCTAGTCACAGGTCTAGTCACAGGTCTAGTCACAGGTCTAGTCACGGGTCTAATAACAGGTCAGTCACAGGTCGAGTCACAGGACTAGTCTCAGTTCTAGTCACAGGTCTAGTCACATGTCAGTCACAGGTCTAGTCTCAGGTCTAGTCACAGGTGTAGTCACAGGTCAGTCACAGGTCTAGTCTCAGGTCTAGTCACAGGTCTAATAACAGGTCTAGTCACAGGTCAGTCACAGGTCTAGTCACAGGTCTAGTCACAGGTCTAGTCACAGGTCTAGTCACAGGTCTAGTCTCAGGTCTAGTCACAGGTCTAGTCACAGGTCTAGTCTCAGGTCTAGTCACAGGTCTAGTCTCAGGTCTAGTCACAGGTCTAATAACAGGTCTAGTCACAGGTCTAGTCACAGGTCTAGTCACAGGTCTAGTCTCAGGTCAGTCACAGGTCTAGTCACAGGTCTAGTCACAGGTCTAGTCACAGGTCAGTCACAGGTCTAGTCACAGGTCTAGTCACAGGTCAGTCTCAGGTCTAGTCTCAGGTCAGTCACAGGTCTAGTCACAGGTATAGTCACAGGTCTAGTCACAGGTCAGTCACAGGTCTAGTCACAGGTCTAGTCACAGGTCAGTCACAGGTCTAGTCTCAGGTCTAGTCACAGGTCTAGTCACGGGTCAGTCACAGGTCTAGTCACAGGTCTAGTCACAGGTCAGTCTCAGGTCTAGTCTCAGGTCAGTCAGTAACAGTTAAAGAAAACGATAGGGTTGTTTAAGGTTGTATAGGGTTGTATAGGGTTAGGGTTTTACAATTCTGGTTAATTTTCCTATAATATCTAGCCTAGTTTTGCTAGCCTAGTTACAGGCAACTGTACAGGAGGGTTGTCCCGGTCTGTTGCTGCCACTATGTTCCATCAGTCAGGATGTATGAATGAGGAGATGAAAGGCAGGGATCTTTATTGAACACTGATAACTGATGTGATATCCAGTAATAACCCAGCCCGGGCAAACACACAGGAAGAATCTCTAACCCCACTAAGCTGCAGGTGGGACAGAAGATTAGCTGATTGGCTGCTGAAACTTTCTGTCCCTACTTTAATTTCACACTCTTCTCTCTCTCTCTCTCTCTCTCTCTCTCTCTCTCTCTCTCTCTCTCTCTCTCTCTCTCTCTCTCTCTCTCTCTCTCTCTCTCTCTATCACACCCTCTCTCTCCCCTCTCTCTCCCCAGTGTCCCAGTCTGGTTGGTAATCCTCGTCTGAAAAAAGCCTGTTGTGGCGTGGGACTGAGAAAAGGGGGTGAGATAGACAGACAGACAGACCCAGCCTGCAGTACGGAGCCGCAGCCTCGCAGCCAGGAGCCACTCAGCAAGGACCTGTCACATCACAGTACTGCAGCCCCACAGAGGACCCAGGCACCTGAAGGGCGAGAGAGAAGAACAGAGAGCAAAAGAGAGCAAAAGAGAGGAGACCAATCACAGGGTACGACGAGGGCACCACACCACATCACACCAGCCAGAAATGCAAACACCACCAAACTTTTGGAGAAACGACTAAACTTTTTTCCTCTTGATCAAAAGGAGACCTGTGCTGAGTTACATAGTACCTGATAGTTGGGTGAACAGTAGTGTTATACCGTTCTAGAGTGAGTTCTAGGGTTATCCGGGAGTGTTCCAGAGAGTTCCCGGGAGAGTTCCAAGCGTGTTCTAGAGTGAGTTCTAGGGTGATCCGAGAGTGTTCCCGAGAGTTCCCGGGAGAGTTCCAAGCGTGTTCTAGAGTGAGTTCTAGGGTGATCCGAGAGTGTTCCCGAGAGTTCCCGGGAGAGTTCCAAGCGTATTCTAGAGTGTTCTATACAGTGTTCTAGAATATTTTCATCGGCCATAGGATCTGTGGGAACTAGAGCCAGACAGCAGGATGAGTGCCACTGAAGACATAGCAAAAGACTACTATGACTACCCTGATTGGAACATGGAGAACCCTGTGCCTACCAAGGTCCCAGCTGAGTGAGTACTGTGAACTCTTATTATTACAGTTGTACAATCTCTGTTGTTCCAGACATTGTTGTTTCGTTGTTCTCTACTACTTGTTGTGGGCTTGTGACTTGGTTATCAGTGAAATCCTCTCCCTAATCCTTTCGTTGTATCAATGTTTAAAGTGTCCACCAAGGTCCCAGTCAAGTGAGTACACAGCAATGACCATCTCTATGGGAGTACCTGTATTATACCATTCTGGATGACCCATCCATGTGAGAATTTACCTCTTGTTGTTTCATAGTTCTCTTCCACTTTTTGTGTGGGGTTATACACCCTTCATACACCCTTGGTTAAATGTTTGAATCATTCATTTGGGTGAACTGCTTCAATAAGGTCAAGTCTTTAACTAGATTTGCCTCAGGTGCATAAATAATATCTCCAGACAGTACATGTGGCTGAAACACAAATATCTCCAGACAGTAGACGTGGCTGAAGCTTGGAGGTGATCAGTGTTATTAACTAATAGCACCAGACAGTAGACCTGGCTGAAGCCTGGAGGTGATCAGTGTTATTAATTAATAGCACCAGACAGTAGACCTGGCTGAAGCCTGGAGGTGATCAGTGTTATTAACTAATAGCACCAGACAGTAGACCTGGCTGAAGCCTGGAGGTGATCAGTGTTGTTAACTACTAGCGCCAGACAGTAGACCTGGCTGAAGCCTGGAGGTGATCAGTGTTATTAACTACTAGCGCCAGACAGTAGACCTGGCTGAAGTGTGGAGGTGATCAGTGTTATTAACTACTAGCACCAGACAGTAGACCTGGCTGAAGCCTGGAGGTGATCAGTGTTATTAATTAATAGCACCAGACAGTAGACCTGGCTGAAGTGTGGAGGTGATCAGTGTTATTAACTAATAGCACCAGACAGTAGACCTGGCTGAAGCCTGGAGGTGATCAGTGTTATTAATTAATAGCACCAGACAGTAGACCTGGCTGAAGTGTGGAGGTGATCAGTGTTATTAACTAATAGCACCAGACAGTAGACCTGGCTGAAGCCTGGAGGTGATCAGTGTTATTAACTAACAGCGCCAGACAGTAGACCTGGCTGAAGCCTGGAGGTAATCAGTGTTATTAACTAATAGCACCAGACAGTAGACATGGCTGAAGCTTGGAGGTGATCAGTGTTATTAACTAATAGTGCCAGACAGTAGACCTGGCTGAAGCTTGGAGGTGATCAGTGTTATTAACTAATAGCGCCAGACAGTAGACCTGGCTGAAGCTTGGAGGTGATCAGTGTTGTTAACTAATAGCGCCCAAGGAACAGTGGGTTAACTGCCTTGTTCAGGGCAGAACGATAGATTTTTACCTTGTCAGCTCGGGGATTCGATCCAGCAACCTTTCAGTTACTGGCCCAAAGGTCTAACCACTAGGTTACCTGCTGATAGTTTAGTTTAGTAACAGTCACTTGGTTTAGTAACACTAACATACGGCATCGTCCGTGTCAGTCAGCTGTCAATCACACGTCCCTGCTCTAACAACCTGCAGGCTCTTTGTCCTGGATTGTTTTGATTAGGGCACAGTGTAGCAAAAAATATTCCGCAACAGATATGAATGTTTTACTCAGACACTACAGCACCTCCGTCTGTCAGCCAAACCTCCCTGCTCTGGCAGGCCTGTGTCTCATTCATTGGGAACAAATGGAAGAAAACAGACTGGGAGGGACTAGTTGAACTTGTCCAATAAGAATTGCTCATTTTAGTTTCAGTTGCAAAAGATTTTGCTATGCTGTGTCCTAATGAATATGAGCCTCTAGGCCTACGTATCATGCACGATTATCCCTGGCATTCCTTGCTAGCATTTCTACTAGCATTAGCTTACTACGAGGCCCAGTAAATCCTATCTATCCCACCATTACTGCTGGCATTAGTCCAAGCATTACTGCTACAGTAGCTTTACTATAACTGCTGCATTACTATAAGACCCAGAAATACCAAAGATTTTTTATGAAGACCTATCCCAAGCATTAGGATTATTGCTACAGTACCCATTCTACGAAGCATTACAGCAGTACTGTGAATCGTTGTAGCCTCAACATGAAGCATTACTATGAAGCATTATAGCATTACTATGGAATAGTATAGCATTACCATTAAGCATTTTAGCATTATTATGAAGCAATATAGCATTACTCTGAAACATTATAGCATTACCATGAAGCATTATAGCATTACTATTAAGCATTATAGCATTACCATGAAGCATTATAGCATTACTATTAAGCATTATAGCATTACTATGAAGCATTATAGCATTACTGTTAAGCATTATAGCATTACTATTAAGCATTATAGCATTACCATGACGCATTATAGCATTACTATTAAGCATTATAGCATTACTATGAAGCATTATAGCATTACTATGAAGCATTATATCATTACTGTTAAGCATTATAGCATTACTGTTAAGCATTATAGCATTACTATGAAGCATTATAGCATTACTGTTAAGCATTATAGCATTACTGTTAAGCATTATAGCATTACTTTGAAGCATTGTAGATTTACTATGAGGCAATGTAGCATTACCATGAAGCATTATAGTACTACTATGAAGCATTGTAGCATTACTATGAAGCATTATAGCACTGCCATGTTGCGTTATAGCATCACCATGAAGCACTGTAGAATTACCATTAAGCATTATAGCATTTAAATGAAGCCTTATAGCATTACTATGAATCATTACAGCATTACCATGAAGCATTATAGCGTTCCTATGAACAATTATAACATTATCATGAAGCATGACATTATATACAGCTGTAATACAACTACAGTACCCATAATGCCAATTTGTAAGTCGCTCTGGATAAGAGCGTCTGCTAAATGACTTAAATGTAAATGTAATAATGCAGTGTGTCTGTGTTTGTGAATGTTACTTTGCAGAGTAATCCCACCATGTGACCCTACAGCTGATGATAGACTCTACCACATCTGCATCTCTGCCATTTCTGTAAGTCCATGATGTACTACACTACCCATCATTCTCTGTTGTTTGTATGTCCATGATGTACCACAGTACCCATAATTATCTCTTGTCTGTAAGTCCATGATGTACTACACTACCCATCATTCTCTGTTGTTTGTATGTCCATGATGTACTACACTACCCATCATTCTCTGTTGTTTGTATGTCCATGATGTACCACAGTACCCATAATTATCTCTTGTCTGTAAGTCCATGATGTACTACAGTACCCATAATGCTCCGTGTAACATATCTGGTTGTTTCTGTTATGCTGAGCGTACAGTACACAACTTTCAAAATCTTAACATTGCTGAGCTTCTCACATTAAACAACTACATTTCCTGTAGTTTTATGTCTTGCCAACGTAGTGGTACGTAGACTAACTGATCTGACACAGACAGGGGTCCCACACTACTAAACTCAGCACAATAAACTGTGTTCATTTTCATCAAACTTAAAATGTGTAAATATTTGTATGAATGTAAAAAGATTCAACAACTGAGACATAAATTGAACAAGTTCCACAGACATGTGACTAACAGAAATTGAATAATGTGTCCCTGAACAAAGGGGGAGGGGGAGGTCAAAATCAAAAGTAACAGTCAGTATCTGGTGTGGCCACCAGCTGCATTAAGTACTGCAGTGCATCTCCTCCTCATGGACTGCACCAGATTTGCCAGTTCTTGCTGTGAGATGTTACCCCACTCTTCCACCAAGGCACCTGCAAGTTCCCAGACATTTCTGGAGGAATGACCCTAGCCCTCACCCGCCGATCCAACAGGTCCCAGACGTGCTCAATGCGATTGAGATCCGGGCTCTTCGCTGGCCATGGAAGAACACTGACCTTCCTGTCTTGCAGGATATCACAAACAGAAAGAGCAGTATGGCTGGTGGCATTGCCATGCTGGAGGGTCATGTCAGGAAGAGCCTGCAGGAAGGGTACCACATGAGGGAGGAGGGTGTCTTCCCTGTAACGCACAGCGTTGAGATTGCCTGCAATGACCACAAGCTCAGTCCGATGATGCTGTTTCACACCACCCCAGACCATGACGGACCCTCCACCTCCAAATCAATCCAGCTCCCGAGTACAGGTCTCGGAGTAACGCTCACTGTTTCGACGATAAATGCGAATCCGACCAGCACCCCTGGTGAGACAAAACAGTGACTCGTCAGTGATGAGCACTTTTTGCCAGTTCTGTCTGGTCCAGCGACGGTGGGTTTGTGTCCATAGATGACATTGTTGCCGATGATGTCAGGTGAGGACCTGCCTTACAACAAGCCTACAAGCCTTCAGTCCAGCCTCTCTCAGCCTATTGCGGACAGTCTGAGCAGTGATGGAGGGATTGTGCGTGATGTTTGGATGTTCCGATCCTGTGCAGGTGTTACATGTTGTCTGCCACTGCGAGGATGATCAGCTGTCCGTCCTTTCTCCCTGTACCGCTGTCTTAGGCGTCTCACAGTATGGACATTGCAATTTATTGCCCTGGCCACATCTGCAGTCCTCATGCATCCTTGCAGCATGCCTAAGGCATGTTCACCCAGATGAGCAGGGATCCTGGGCATCTTTCTTTTGGTGTTTTTTAGAGTCAGTAGAAAGGCCTCTTTAGTGTCCTAAGTTTTCATAACTGTGACGTTAATTGCCTACCGTCTATAAGCTCTTAGTGTCTTAACAACCGTTCCACAGGTGCATTTTCATTAATTGTTTATGGTTCATTGAACAAGCATGGGAAACAGTGTTTAAACCCTTTACAATGGATTTTTATGAATTTTCTTTGAAAGACAGGGACGTTTCTTTTTTTTGCTGAGTTTAGGATGTGATGATCCTCCATACCATAATGTCTCACAAAAACAATGGCGGGATTAGATTGTTAATGTAGCTACAATGAGCTGTGGCTCAAAGCAGCCTAGGTTTCTGTCAGAAATTCTAGCCGACATTTAGATTTTTAATAACATTGCGAATGAACTTCCGAGCTGTAACAATTTGACACGTTGGCTTTGGTTAAAGGCAGAAATATGGGGACGTCTTGGACTGCTCAATGACGGGATCGGTAGCCCTCAGATTGTGTCTCTGTCGAGCATCGTGACGACCGCGCATCCCGAGATTTTGTCTTCGATCTCAAAAACATGTCAGGGACAGCTAAATCAGGGCCAAAATCATGTAAACTGTTGCTCTGGTCCACCTCAACCAGACTGTTCTGGCTCTGGTCCACCTGAACCAGACTGTTCTGGCTCTGCCCACCTCAACCAGACTGTTCTGGCTCTGCCCACCTCAACCAGACTGTTCTGGCTCTGCCCACCTCAACCAGACTGTTCTGGCTCTGCCCACCTCAACCAGACTGTTCTGGCTCTGCTCACCTCAACCAGACGGTTCTGGCTTGACTCAGCACAGTTTGACTCAGCACAGTTTGACTCAGCACAGTTTGTCTCAGCACAGTTTGACTCAGCACAGTTTGTCTCAGCACAGTTTGACTCAACACAGTTTGTCTCAGCACAGTTTGTCTCAGCACAGGTTGTCTCAACACAGCTTGACTCAGCACAGTTTGACTCAGCACAGTTTGTCTCAGCACAGTTTGACTCAGCACAGTTTGACTCAGCACAGTTTGTCTCAACACAGTTTGTCTCAGCACAGTTTGTCTCAGCACAGGATGTCTCAGCACAGGATGTCTCAGCACAGGATGTCTCAGCACAGCTTGTCTCAGCACAGTTTGTCTCAGCACAGCTTGTCTCAGCACAGCTTGTCTCAGCACAGTAGTGTGAAAAGCCCATTATGACACCATTATGTCATTACTTCACACACAGTTTGTCTCAGCACAGGATGTCTCAGCACAGGATGTCTCAGCACAGGATGTCTCAGCACAGGATGTCTCAGCACAGCTTGTCTCAGCACAGTTTGTCTCAGCACAGCTTGTCTCAGCACAGCTTGTCTCAGCACAGTAGTGTGAAAAGCCCATTATGACACCATTATGTCATTACTTCACACACAGTTTGTCTCAGCACAGGATGTCTCAACACAGCTTGTCTCAGCACAGCTTGTCTCAGCACAGTAGTGTGAAAAGCCCATTATGACACCATTATGTCATTACTTCACACACAGTTTGTCTCAACACAGTTTGTCTCAACACAGTAGTGTGAAAAGCCCATTATGACACCATTATGTCATTACTTCACACACAGCTTGTCTCAGCACAGTCTCTGTCCTCTTCATGTTTACACCACCACTTCAGCCACATTCCCTTCTCTGTAATCCCAGGTGTAAAATGACTGTCTGATGCTGTATAAAGCCATCAGCAACAACTCTTACACGATAAGGTAGTCTAGGTCAATATCTAAATCAAATCAAATGTATTTATATAGCCCTTCGTACATCAGCTGATATCTCAAAGTGCTGTAAAGAAGCCCAGCCTATAAAACCACAAACAGCCAAGCAATGCAGGTGTTGAAGCCAATATACCATGGTCTTTCCTGTAGATAAGATTACAGTCTGATTTCAACACCATTGGTGTGGTCTTCTGTAAGGACTTTATGTAACCTGACGGATTTATCCAGTAAACCTGTAGTGTTATATATCGACGGCACCATAGCTGATAACCCTCCAATCCACAACTAAACTACAGATTAGAAGTTTTTTTTTTTACTGCGGAGATGAAACCAGTCCGTTTTGGCTAAACATTCCACTCTTTGTACTCAATGTGTCATGTGTTTTTAATCCAAACAGGAATTTAAGGCCAAGCACCATAGCATAAAAGTTACTTTTTTATTCCGTTTAGCATATCACAATCAACTTTTACCCGTTTGTTTCTATTACAAATATTGTATTAAAATATGCTAATGTATCATTAAATATGTTCAAATGAACTTTTCAGGACACTGGATTAAGTGAGCTGTGAAGTCACTCTAGGTCAATACTGCTCAGTGAGCTGTGAAGTCACTCTAGGTCAATACTGCTCAGTGAGCTGTGAAGTCACTCTAGGTCAATACTGCTCAGTGAGCTGTGAAGTCACTCTAGGTCAATACTGCTCAGTGAGCTGTGAAGTCACTCTAGGTCAATACTGCTCAGTGAGCTGTGAAGTCACTCTAGGTCAATACTGCTCAGTGAGCTGTGAAGTCACTCTAGGTCAATACTGCTCAGTGAGCTGTGAAGTCACTCTAGGTCAATACTGCTCAGTGAGCTGTGAAGTCACTCTAGGTCAATACTGCTCAGTGAGCTGTGAAGTCACTCTAGGTCAATACTGCTCAGTGAAGTCACTCTAGTCAATACTGCTCAGTGAGCTGTGAAGTCACTCTAGGTCAATACAATACTCTAGCAATACTGCTCAGTGAGCTGTGAAGTCACTCTAGGTCAATACTGCTCAGTGAGCTGTGAAGTCACTCTAGGTCAATACTGCTCAGTGAGCTGTGAAGTCACTCTAGGTCAATACTGCTCAGTGAGCTGTGAAGTCACTCTAGGTCAATACTGCTCAGTGAGCTGTGAAGTCACTCTAGGTCAATACTGCTCAGTGAGCTGTGTCACTCTAGGTCAATACTGCTCAGTGAGCTCACTCTAGGTCAATACTGCTCAGTGAGCTGTGAAGTCACTCTAGGTCAATACTGCTCAGTGAGCTGTGAAGTCACTCTAGGTCAATACTGCTCAGTGAGCTGTGAAGTCAGTCAATACTGCTCAGTGAGCTGTGAAGTCACTCTAGGTCAATACTGCTCAGTGAGCTGTGAAGTCACTCTAGGTCAATACTGCTCAGTGAGCTGTGAAGTCACTCTAGGTCAATACTGCTCAGTGAGCTGTGAAGTCACTCTAGGTCAATACTGCTCAGTGAGCTGTGAAGTCACTCTAGGTCAATACTGCTCAGTGAGCTGTGAAGTCACTCTAGGTCAATACTGCTCAGTGAGCTGTGAAGTCACTCTAGGTCAATACTGCTCAGTGAGCTGTGAAGTCACTCTAGGTCAATACTGCTCAGTGAGCTGTGAGCTGTGAAGTCACTCTAGGTCAATACTGCTCAGTGAGCTGTGAAGTCACTCTAGGTCAATACTGCTCAGTGAGCTGTGAAGTCACTCTAGGTCAATACTGCTCAGTGAGCTGTGAAGTCACTCTAGGTCAATACTGCTCAGTGAGCTGTGAAGTCACTCTAGGTCAATACTGCTCAGTGAGCTGTGAAGTCACTCTAGGTCAATACTGCTCAGTGAGCTGTGAAGTCACTCTAGGTCAATACTGCTCAGTGAGCTGTGAAGTCACTCTAGGTCAATACTGCTCAGTGAGCTGTGAAGTCACTCTAGGTCAATACTGCTCAGTGAGCTGTGAAGTCACTCTAGGTCAATACTGCTCAGTGAGCTGTGAAGTCACTCTAGGTCAATACTGCTCAGTGAGCTGTGAAGTCACTCTAGGTCAATACTGCTCAGTGAGCTGTGAAGTCACTCTAGGTCAATACTGCTCAGTGAGCTGTGAAGTCACTCTAGGTCAATACTGCTCAGTGAGCTGTGAAGTCACTCTAGGTCAATACTGCTCAGTGAGCTGTGAAGTCACTCTAGGTCAATACTGCTCAGTGAGCTGAAGTCACTCTAGGTCAATACTGCTCAGTGAGCTGTGAAGTCACTCTAGGTCAATACTGCTCAGTGAGCTGTGAAGTCACTCTAGGTCAATACTGCTCAGTGAGCTGTGAAGTCACTCTAGGTCAATACTGCTCAGTGAGCTGTGAAGTCACTCTAGGTCAATACTGCTCAGTGAGCTGTGAAGTCACTCTAGTCAATACTGCTCAGTGAGCTGTGAAGTCACTCTAGGTCAATACTGCTCAGTGAGCTGTGAAGTCACTCTAGGTCAATACTGCTCAGTGAGCTGTGAAGTCACTCTAGGTCAATACTGCTCAGTGAGCTGTGAAGTCACTCTAGGTCAATACTGCTCAGTGAGCTGTGAAGTCACTCTAGGTCAATACTGCTCAGTGAGCTGTGAAGTCACTCTAGGTCAATACTGCTCAGTGAGCTGTGAAGTCACTCTAGGTCAATACTGCTCAGTGAGCTGTGAAGTCACTCTAGGTCAATACTGCTCAGTGAGCTGTGAAGTCACTCTAGGTCAATACTGCTCAGTGAGCTGTGAAGTCACTCTAGGTCAATACTGCTCAGTGAGCTGTGAAGTCACTAGGTCAATACTGCTCAGTGAGCTGTGAAGTCACTCTAGGTCAATACTGCTCAGTGAGCTGTGAAGTCACTCTAGGTCAATACTGCTCAGTGAGCTGTGAAGTCACTCTAGGTCAATACTGCTCAGTGAGCTGTGAAGTCACTCTAGGTCAATACTGCTCAGTGAGCTGTGAAGTCACTCTAGGTCAATACTGCTCAGTGAGCTGTGAAGTCACTCTAGGTCAATACTGCTCAGTGAGCTGTGAAGTCACTCTAGGTCAAGCTGTGACTGCTCAGTGAGCTGTGAAGTCACTCTAGGTCAATACTGCTCAGTGAGCTGTGAAGTCACTCTAGGTCAATACTGCTCAGTGAGCTGTGAAGTCACTCTAGGTCAATACTGCTCAGTGAGCTGTGAAGTCACTCTAGGTCAATACTGCTCAGTGAGCTGTGAAGTCACTCTAGGTCAATACTGCTCAGTGAGCTGTGAAGTCACTCTAGGTCAATACTGCTCAGTGAGCTGTGAAGTCACTCTAGGTCAATACTGCTCAGTGAGCTGTGAAGTCACTCTAGGTCAATACTGCTCAGTGAGCTGTGAAGTCACTCTAGGTCAATCTGCTCAGTGAGCTGTGAAGTCACTCTATCAATACTGCTCAGTGAGCTGTGAAGTCACTCTAGGTCAATACTGCTCAGTGAGCTGTGAAGTCACTCTAGGTCAATACTGCTCAGTGAGCTGTGAAGTCACTCTAGGTCAATACTGCTCAGTGAGCTGTGAAGTCACTCTAGGTCAATACTGCTCAGTGAGCTGTGAAGTCACTCTCAGTAGGTCAATACTGCTCAGTGAGCTGTGAAGTCACTCTAGGTCAATACTGCTCAGTGAGCTCAGTGAATACTGCTCAGTGAGCTGTGAAGGTCAATCACTCTAGGTCAATACTGCTCAGTGAGCTGTGAAGTCACTCTAGGTCAATACTGCTCAGTGAGCTGTGAAGTCACTCTAGGTCAATACTGCTCAGTGAGCTGTGAAGTCACTCTAGGTCAATACTGCTCAGTGAGCTGTGAAGTCACTCTAGGTCAATACTGCTCAGTGAGCTGTGAAGTCACTCTAGGTCAATACTGCTCAGTGAGCTGTGAAGTCACTCTAGGTCAATACTGCTCAGTGAGCTGTGAAGTCACTCTAGGTCAATACTGCTCAGTGAGCTGTGAAGTCACTCTAGGTCAATACTGCTCAGTGAGCTGTGAAGTCACTCTAGGTCAATACTGCTCAGTGAGCTGTGAAGTCACTCTAGGTCAATACTGCTCAGTGAGCTGTGAAGTCACTCTAGGTCAATACTGCTCAGTGAGCTGTGAAGTCACTCTAGGTCAATACTGCTCAGTGAGCTGTGAAGTCACTCTAGGTCAATACTGCTCAGTGAGCTGTGAAGTCACTCTAGGTCAATACTGCTCAGTGAGCTGTGAAGTCACTCTAGGTCAATACTGCTCAGTGAGCTGTGAAGTCACTCTAGGTCAATACTGCTCAGTGAGCTGTGAAGTCACTCTAGGTCAATACTGCTCAGTGAGCTGTGAGTCACTCTAGGTCAATACTGCTCAGTGAGCTGTGAAGTCACTCTAGGTCAATACTGCTCAGTGAGCTGTGAAGTCACTCTCAGTGAGCTGTGAAGTCACTCTAGTCAATACTGCTCAGTGAGCTGTGAAGTCACTCTAGGTCAATACTGCTCAGTGAGCTGTGAAGTCACTCTAGGTCAATACTGCTCAGTGAGCTGTGAAGTCACTCTAGGTCAATACTGCTCAGTGAGCTGTGAAGTCACTCTAGGTCAATACTGCTCAGTGAGCTGTGAAGTCACTCTAGGTCAATACTGCTCAGTGAGCTGTGAAGTCACTCTAGGTCAATACTGCTCAGTGAGCTGTGAAGTCACTCTAGGTCAATACTGCTCAGTGAGCTGTGAAGTCACTCTAGGTCAATACTGCTCAGTGAGCTGTGAAGTCACTCTAGGTCAATACTGCTCAGTGAGCTGTGAAGTCACTCTAGGTCAATACTGCTCAGTGAGCTGTGAAGTCACTCTAGGTCAATACTGCTCAGTGAGCTGTGAAGTCACTCTAGGTCAATACTGCTCAGTGAGCTGTGAAGTCACTCTAGGTCAATACTGCTCAGTGAGCTGTGAAGTCACTCTAGGTCAATACTGCTCAGTGAGCTGTGAAGTCACTCTAGGTCAATACTGCTCAGTGAGCTGTGAAGTCACTCTAGGTCAATACTGCTCAGTGAGCTGTGAAGTCACTCTAGGTCAATACTGCTCAGTGAGCTGTGAAGTCACTCTAGGTCAATACTGCTCAGTGAGCTGTGAAGTCACTCTAGGTCAATACTGCTCAGTGAGCTGTGAAGGTCAATACTGCTCAGTGAGCTGTGAAGTCACTCTATCAATACTGCTCAGTGAGCTGTGAGCTGTCAATACTGCTCAGTGAGCTGTGAAGTCACTCTAGGTCAATACTGCTCAGTGAGCTGTGAAGTCACTCTAGGTCAATACTGCTCAGTGAGCTGTGAAGTCACTCTAGGTCAATACTGCTCAGTGAGCTGTGAAGTCACTCTAGGTCAATACTGCTCAGTGAGCTGTGAAGTCACTCTAGGTCAATACTGCTCAGTGAGCTGTGAAGTCACTCTAGGTCAATACTGCTCAGTGAGCTGTGAAGTCACTCTAGGTCACTCAGTGAGCTGTCAATCAATACTGCTCAGTGAGCTGTGAAGTCACTCTAGGTCAATACTGCTCAGTGAGCTGTGAAGTCACTCTAGGTCAATACTGCTCAGTGAGCTGTGAAGTCACTCTAGGTCAATACTGCTCAGTGAGCTGTGAAGTCACTCTAGGTCAATACTGCTCAGTGAGCTGTGAAGTCACTCTAGGTCAATACTGCTCAGTGAGCTGTGAAGTCACTCTAGGTCAATACTGCTCAGTGAGCTGTGAAGTCACTCTAGGTCAATACTGCTCAGTGAGCTGTGAAGTCACTCTAGGTCAATACTGCTCAGTGAGCTGTGAAGTCACTCTAGGTCAATACTGCTCAGTGAGCTGTGAAGTCACTCTAGGTCAATACTGCTCAGTGAGCTGTGAAGTCACTCTAGGTCAATACTGCTCAGTGAGCTGTGAAGTCACTCTAGGTCAATACTGCTCAGTGAGCTGTGAAGTCACTCTAGGTCAATACTGCTCAGTGAGCTGTGAAGTCACTCTAGGTCAATACTGCTCAGTGAGCTGTGAAGTCACTCTAGGTCAATACTGCTCAGTGAGCTGTGAAGTCACTCTAGGTCAATACTGCTCAGTGAGCTGTGAAGTCACTCTAGGTCAATACTGCTCAGTGAGCTGTGAAGTCAATACTGCTCAGTGAGCTGTGAAGTCACAATCAATACTGCTCAGTGAGCTGTGAAGTCACTCTAGGTCAATACTGCTCAGTGAGCTGTGAAGTCACTCTAGGTCAATACTGCTCAGTGAGCTGTGAAGTCACTCTAGGTCAATACTGCTCAGTGAGCTGTGAAGTCACTCTAGGTCAATACTGCTCAGTGAGCTGTGAAGTCACTCTAGGTCAATACTGCTCAGTGAGCTGTGAGTCACTCTAGGTCAATACTGCTCAGTGAGCTGTGAAGTCACTCTAGGTCAATACTGCTCAGTGAGCTGTGAAGTCACTCTAGGTCAATACTGCTCAGTGAGCTGTGAAGTCACTCTAGGTCAATACTGCTCAGTGAGCTGTGAAGTCACTCTAGGTCAATACTGCTCAGTGAGCTGTGAAGTCACTCTAGGTCAATACTGCTCAGTGAGCTGTGAAGTCACTCTAGGTCAATACTGCTCAGTGAGCTGTGAAGTCACTCTAGGTCAATACTGCTCAGTGAGCTGTGAAGTCACTCTAGGTCAATACTGCTCAGTGAGCTGTGAAGTCACTCTAGGTCAATACTGCTCAGTGAGCTGTGAAGTCACTCTAGGTCAATACTGCTCAGTGAGCTGTGAAGTCACTCTAGGTCAATACTGCTCAGTGAGCTGTGAAGTCACTCTAGGTCAATACTGCTCAGTGAGCTGTGAAGTCACTCTAGGTCAATACTGCTCAGTGAGCTGTGAAGTCACTCTAGGTCAATACTGCTCAGTGAGCTGTGAAGTCACTCTAGGTCAATACTGCTCAGTGAGCTGTGAAGTCACTCTAGGTCAATACTGCTCAGTGAGCTGTGAAGTCACTCTAGGTCAATACTGCTCAGTGAGCTGTGAAGTCACTCTAGGTCAATACTGCTCAGTGAGCTGTGAAGTCACTCTAGGTCAATACTGCTCAGTGAGCTGTGAAGTCACTCTAGGTCAATACTGCTCAGTGAGCTGTGAAGTCACTCTAGGTCAATACTGCTCAGTGAGCTGTGAAGTCACTCTAGGTCAATACTGCTCAGTGAGCTGTGAAGTCACTCTAGGTCAATACTGCTCAGTGAGCTGTGAAGTCACTCTAGGTCAATACTGCTCAGTGAGCTGTGAAGTCACTCTAGGTCAATACTGCTCAGTGAGCTGTGAAGTCACTCTAGGTCAATACTGCTCAGTGAGCTGTGAAGTCACTCTAGGTCAATACTGCTCAGTGAGCTGTGAAGTCACTCTAGGTCAATACTGCTCAGTGAGCTGTGAAGTCAGTCACTCACTCTAGGTCAATACTGCTCAGTGAGCTGTGAAGTCACTCTAGGTCAATACTGCTCAGTGAGCTGTGAAGTCACTCTAGGTCAATAATACTGCTCAGTGAGCTGTGAAGTCACTCTAGGTCAATACTGCTCAGTGAGCTGTGAAGTCACTCTAGGTCAATACTGCTCAGTGAGCTGTGAAGTCACTCTAGGTCAATACTGCTCAGTGAGCTGTGAAGTCACTCTAGGTCAATACTGCTCAGTGAGCTGTGAAGTCACTCTAGGTCAATACTGCTCAGTGAGCTGTGAAGTCACTCTAGGTCAATACTGCTCAGTGAGCTGTGAAGTCACTCTAGGTCAATACTGCTCAGTGAGCTGTGAAGTCACTCTAGGTCAATACTGCTCAGTGAGCTGTGAAGTCACTCTAGGTCAATACTGCTCAGTGAGCTGTGAAGTCACTCTAGGTCAATACTGCTCAGTGAGCTGTGAAGTCACTCTAGGTCAATACTGCTCAGTGAGCTGTGAAGTCACTCTAGGTCAATACTGCTCAGTGAGCTGTGAAGTCACAAATACTGCTCAGTGAGCTGTGAAGTCACTCTAGGTCAATACTGCTCAGTGAGCTGTGAAGTCACTCTAGGTCAATACTGCTCAGTGAGCTGTGAAGTCACTCTAGGTCAATACTGCTCAGTGAGCTGTGAAGTCACTCTAGGTCAATACTGCTCAGTGAGCTGTGAAGTCACTCTAGGTCAATACTGCTCAGTGAGCTGTGAAGTCACTCTAGGTCAATACTGCTCAGTGAGCTGTGGTCAATACTGCTCAGTGTGAAGTCACTCTAGGTCAATACTGCTCAGTGAGCTGTGAAGTCACTCTAGGTCAATACTGCTCAGTGAGCTGTGAAGTCACTCTAGGTCAATACTGCTCAGTGAGCTGTGAAGTCACTCTAGGTCAGTGAGCTGTGACACTGCTCAGTGAGCTGTGAAGTCACTCTAGGTCAATACTGCTCAGTGAGCTGTGAAGTCACTCTAGGTCAATACTGCTCAGTGAGCTGTGAAGTCACTCTAGGTCAATACTGCTCAGTGAGCTGTGAAGTCACTCTAGGTCAATACTGCTCAGTGAGCTGTGAAGTCACTCTAGGTCAATACTGCTCAGTGAGCTGTGAAGTCACTCTAGGTCAATACTGCTCAGTGAGCTGTGAAGTCAGGTCAATACTGCTCAGTGAGCTGTGAAGTCACTCTAGGTCAATACTGCTCAGTGAGCTGTGAAGTCACTCTAGGTCAATACTGCTCAGTGAGCTGTGAAGTCACTCTAGGTCAATACTGCTCAGTGAGCTGTGAAGTCACTCTAGGTCAATACTGCTCAGTGAGCTGTGAAGTCACTCTAGTCAATACTGTCAGTGATACTGCTCAGTGAGCTGTGAAGTCACTCTAGGTCAATACTGCTCAGTGAGCTGTGACTCTGGGTCAGTCAGTGAGCTCACTCTAGGTCAATACTGCTCAGTGAGCTGTGAAGTCACTCTAGGTCAATACTGCTCAGTGAGCTGTGAAGTCTGGTCAATACTGCTCAGTGAGCTGTGAAGTCACTCTAGGTCAATACTGCTCCAGTGCTCAGCTGTGAAGTCACTCTAGGTCAATACTGCTCAGTGAGCTGTGAAGTCACTCTAGGTCAATACTGCTCAGTGAGCTGTGAAGTCACTCTAGGTCAATACTGCTCAGTGAGCTGTGAAGTCACTCTAGGTCAATACTGCTCAGTGAGCTGTGAAGTCACTCTAGGTCAATACTGCTCAGTGAGCTGTGAAGTCACTCTAGGTCAATCACTGCTCAGTGAGCTGTGAAGTCACTCTATAGGTCAATACTGCTCAGTGAGCTGTGAAGTCACTTCTAGGTCAATACTGCTCAGTGAGCTGTGAAGTCACTTCAGGTCAATACTGCTCAGTGAGCTGTGAAGTCACTCTAGGTCAATACTGCTCATGAGCTGTGAAGTCACTCTAGGGTCAATACTGCTCAGTGAGCTGTGTGTCACCAGGTCAATACTGCTCAGTGAGCTGTGAAGTCACTCTAGGTCAATACTGCCTAGAGAGCTGTAAGCCTTCCCTCGGTCAACATTGTCTTTGTGAGCTGTGAAGTCACTCTAGGTCAATACTGCTCAGAGTCACAGAAGCTCTAGGTCAATACTGCTCAGTGAGCTCACTCTAGGTCAATACTGCTCAGTGAGCTGTGAAGTCACTCTAGGTCAATACTGCTCAGTGAGCTGTGAAGTCACTCTAGGTCAATACTGCTCAGTGAGCTGTGAAGTCACTCTAGGTCAATACTGCTCAGTGAGCTGTGAAGTCACTCTAGGTCAATACTGCTCAGTGAGCTGTGAAGTCACTCTAGGTCAATACTGCTCAGTGAGCTGTGAAGTCACTCTAGGTCAATACTGCTCAGTGAGCTGTGAAGTCACTCTAGGTCAATACTGCTCAGTGAGCTGTGAAGTCACTCTAGGTCAATACTGCTCAGTGAGCTGTGAAGTCACTCTAGGTCAATACTGCTCAGTGAGCTGTGAAGTCACTCTAGGTCAATACTGCTCAGTGAGCTGTGAAGTCACTCTAGGTCAATACTGCTCAGTGAGCTGTGAAGTCACTCTAGGTCAATACTGCTCAGTGAGCTGTGAAGTCACTCTAGGTCAATACTGCTCAGTGAGCTGTGAAGTCACTCTAGGTCAATACTGCTCAGTGAGCTGTGAAGTCACTCTAGGTCAATACTGCTCAGTGAGCTGTGAAGTCACTCTAGGTCAATACTGCTCAGTGAGCTGTGAAGTCACTCTAGGTCAATACTGCTCAGTGAGCTGTGAAGTCACTCTAGGTCAATACTGCTCAGTGAGCTGTGAAGTCACTCTAGGTCAATACTGCTCAGTGAGCTGTGAAGTCACTCTAGGTCAATACTGCTCAGTGAGCTGTGAAGTCACTCTAGGTCAATACTGCTCAGTGAGCTGTGAAGTCACTCTAGGTCAATACTGCTCAGTGAGCTGTGAAGTCACTCTAGGTCAATACTGCTCAGTGAGCTGTGAAGTCACTCTAGGTCAATACTGCTCAGTGAGCTGTGAAGTCACTCTAGGTCAATACTGCTCAGTGAGCTGTGAAGTCACTCTAGGTCAATACTGCTCAGTGAGCTGTGAAGTCACTCTAGGTCAATACTGCTCAGTGAGCTGTGAAGTCACTCTAGGTCAATACTGCTCAGTGAGCTGTGAAGTCACTCTAGGTCAATACTGCTCAGTGAGCTGTGAAGTCACTCTAGGTCAATACTGCTCAGTGAGCTGTGAAGTCACTCTAGGTCAATACTGCTCAGTGAGCTGTGAAGTCACTCTAGGTCAATACTGCTCAGTGAGCTGTGAAGTCACTCTAGGTCAATACTGCTCAGTGAGCTGTGAAGTCACTCTAGGTCAATACTGCTCAGTGAGCTGTGAAGTCACTCTAGGTCAATACTGCTCAGTGAGCTGTGAAGTCACTCTAGGTCAATACTGCTCAGTGAGCTGTGAAGTCACTCTAGGTCAATACTGCTCAGTGAGCTGTGAAGTCACTCTAGGTCAATACTGCTCAGTGAGCTGTGAAGTCACTCTAGGTCAATACTGCTCAGTGAGCTGTGAAGTCACTCTAGGTCAATACTGCTCAGTGAGCTGTGAAGTCACTCTAGGTCAATACTGCTCAGT
>NW_025749113.1:0-12500 GCF_021184085.1 Oncorhynchus gorbuscha
AGAGAGAGAGAGAGAGAGAGAGAGCAGAGCCAGAGAGAGAGAGAGAGAGAGAGAGAGAGAGAGAGAGAGAGAGAGAGAGAGAGAGAGAGAGAGAGAGAGAGAGACAGAGCAGAGAGAGAGAGAGAGAGAGAGAGAGAGAGAGAGAGAGAGAGAGAGAGAGAGAGAGAGAGAGAGAGAGAGAGAGAGAGAGAGAGAGAGACAGAGAGAGAGAGAGAGAGAGAGAGAGAGAGAGAGAGAGACAGAGAGAGAGAGAGAGAGAGACAGAGAGAGAGAGAGAGACAGAGAGAGAGAGAGAGAGAGAGAGAGAGAGAGAGAGAGAGAGAGAGAGAGAGACAGAGAGAGAGAGAGAGAGAGAGAGACAGAGAGAGAGAGCAGAGAGAGAGAGAGAGAGAGAGAGAGAGAGAGAGAGAGAGAGAGAGAGAGAGAGAGAGAGAGAGAGAGAGAGAGAGAGAGAGACAGAGAGAGAGAGAGAGACGAGAGAGAGAGAGAGAGAGACAGAGAGAGAGAGAGAGACAGAGAGAGAGAGAGAGAGAGAGAGAGAGAGAGAGAGAGAGAGAGAGAGAGAGAGAGAGAGAGAGAGAGAGAGAGAGACAGAGCCAGAGAGAGAGAGAGAGAGAGAGAGGGCAGAGAGAGAGAGAGAGAGACAGAGAGAGAGACAGAGAGAGAGACAGAGAGAGAGCAGGTAACACGCTGAGACAACAGAACAGACAGCTTGGCGTTAGCCAGAGTCATATGGTTATGTGGTGTGGTCGTTAGTTCATTAGGTAATACATTAATGCCAGCCTGAAAGAAAGACGAGACAAATGCTACAATGGCCCAGGAGAAAGACAGACCTCTGCATCCCAAAATGAAACCGATTTCCTGGACTACAGTTGGTAGTGCACTACTTTAGACAGAGCCTATTCCTATGGTACACTACTATAGACCAGAGCCCCTATTCCCTATATAGTACACTACCATAGACCAGAGCCCTATTCCCTATATATTGAACTACTTTAGACCAGAGCCCTATTCCCTATATAGTGCACTACTTTACAGAGCCCTACTATATAGTACACTACTATAGACCAGAGCCCTATTCCTATATAGTGAACTACTTTAGACCAGAGCCCTATTCCTATATAGTACACTACTTTTAGACCAGAGCCCTATTCCCTATATGGTAGACTACTTTAGACCAGAGCCCTATTCCTATATGATTACTACTAGACAGAGCCCTATTCTATATAGTAACTACTTTAGACCAGAGCCCTATTCCCTATATAGTACACTACTATAGACCAGAGCCCTATTCCTATATAGTGAACTACTATAGACCAGAGCCCTATTCCCTATATAGTACACTCCTTTGGACCAGAGCCCTATTCCTATATAGTGAACTACTTTAGACCAGAGCCTATTCTATATGTGCACTACTTTGACCAAGAGCCCTATTCCCTATATGAGTGAACTACTTTAGACCAGAGCCCTATTCCTACTAGTGACCCAGAGCCTATTCCCTATATAGTGCACTACTTTAGACCAGAGCCCTATTCCTATATAGTGCACTACTTTAGACCAGAGCCCTATTCCCTATATAGTGAACTACTAGTGACCAGAGCCCTATTCCCTATATAGTGCACTACTTTAGACCAGAGCCCTATTCCTATACAGTGCACTACTTTAGACCAGGGCCCTATTCCTATATAGTGAACTACTAGTGACCAGAGCCCTATTCCTATATAGTGCACTACTATAGACCAGAACCCTATTCTATATAGTGCACTACTTTAGACCAGAGCCCTATTCCCTATATAGTGCACTACTTTAGACCAGAGCCCTATTCCTATATAGTGAACTACTTTGGACCAGGGCCCTATTCCATATATAGTACACTACTATAGACCAGGGCCCTATTCCTATATAGTGAACTACTAGAGACCAGAGCCCTATTCCTATATAGTACACTCCTATATACCAGGCCTATTCCCTATATAGTGAACTACTAGAGACCAGAGCCCTATTCCTATAGTGCAGTACTTTAGACCAGAGCCCTATTCCCTATATAGTGCACTACTTTAGACCAGAGCCCTATTCCCTATAGTGCACTACTTTAGACCAGAGCCCTATTCCTATATAGTGAACTACTAGTGACCAGAGCCCTATTCCCTATATGGTGCACTACTTTAGACCAGAGCCCTATCCCTATACAGTGCACTTTTAGACCAGGGCCCTATTCCTATATAGTGCACTACTTTAGACCAGAGCCCTATTCCCTATATAGTGAACTACTAGTGACAGAGCCCTATTCCCTATATAGTGAACTACTAGTGACCAGAGCCCTATTCCTATATAGTGCACTACTATAGACCAGAGCCCTATTCCCTATATAGTGCACTACTTTAGACCAGAGCCCTATTCCTATATGGTGCACTACTTTGACCAGGGCCCTATTCCCTATATAGTGCACTACTTTAGACCAGAGCCCTATTCCCTATATAGTGCACTACTTTAGACCAGAGCCCTATTCCCTATATAGTGAACTACTATAGACCAGGGCCCTATTCCCTATATAGTGAACTACTAGAGACCAGAGCCCTATTCCCTATATAGTACACTCCTATATACCAGAGCCTATTCCTATATAGTGAACTACTAGAGACCAGAGCCCTATTCCCTATACAGTGCACTACTTTAGACCAGGCCCTATTCCCTATATAGTGCACTACTTTAGACCAGAGCCCTATTCCTATATAGTGAACTACTAGTGACCAGAGCCCTATTCCCTATATAGTGCACTACTTTAGACCAGAGCCCTATTCCTATATAGTGCACTACTTTAGACCAGAGCCCTATTCCCTATATAGTGCACTACTTTAGACCAGGGCCCTATTCCCTATATAGTGCACTACTTTAGACCCAGGCTTGATGAGCCCGGGTCAGGTGCACAGCGTAGTGAATATGGTGCTATTTGGGACACATGATCTCAAACATGCTTCTTTTCTATTAAACAACATCACGGTTCTCACAGTGAATTATTTATAACAGATGGAGCATGAAATAAACAATTAGTTTACGAACATCAATACATGTTCACTCTGTGTTCCAAACGCCACCTATTCCCTATATAGTGCACTACTTTAGACCATCTCCCTATGAACCCCATGTCAAAACAAGTGTACTTTACTAGGGCGTAGGGGTTCCGTTTGAGTATATGGGTCCCTCCCTACATTTATCACTGCGACAGCGAACGTCGATACACCTCACACTGTCAACACGCGTCTGGAATACCAAAGTGAACCACACACAAACGTCTCCGTAGCAACATGACAGTAGCAACGTGACCATAGCAACAATGGAACCCTGTTCCCTATATAGTGCATCTACTTTTTGACCGGAGCCCTATAAGGTTCTAGTCTAAAGTAGTGCACTATACAGGGAATAGGGCTCTGGTCTATAGTAGTGCACTATACAGGGAATATGGCTCTGGTCTATAGTAGTGCACTATACAGGGAATAGGGCTCTGGTCTGTAGTTCACTATACAGAATAGGGTGTCAATAGTAGTTCACTATATTTGGAAAATGGTGCCATTTGGACACAGTTGATGAATCAGACAACGGGTCTCAGGACTATTTTATCTCATTTGTTGTTCCTATGTATGTTAGTTTGTTTGTTCGCTCATCCATCCTTCCCCTCCATCCATCCATTCATCCACTCATCCATCACTCAATCCCTCCCTCCATCCCTCCATCTCTACATCCCTCCCTCCCTCCCTCCATCCATCCATCCATCCATCCCTCCATCTCTACATCCCTCCATCCATCCCTCCATCTCTCATCCCTCCTCCATCCATCCTCCATCCATCCATCCATCCCTCCATCTCTACATCCCTCCCTCTCCATCCCTCCATACATCCATTCATATAATACCTCCCTCCCTCCATCCATCCCTCATCTCTACATCCCTCCCTCCCTCCATCCTTCCATACATCCATCCATCCCTCCATCTCTACATCCCTCCCTCCCTCCATCCCTCCATACATCCATTCATATAATCCCTCCCTCCCTCCATCCATCCATCCATCCATCCCTCCCTCCATCCCTCCATACATCCATTCATATAATCCCTCCCTCCATCCATCCCTCCCTCCCTCCCTCCATCCCTCCATACATCCATTCATATAATCCCTCCCTCCATCCCTCCATACATCCATTCATATAATCCATCCTCCTCCCTCCATCCATCCATCCATCCATCCATCCCTCCCTCCCTCCCTCCCTCCCTCCTCCCTCCCTCCCTCCCTCCTCCTCCCTCCCTCCCTCCTCCCTCCTCCCTCCCTCCCTCCATCCATCCATCCCTCCATCCCTCATTCATATAATCCATCCCTCCCTCCCTCCTCCATCCATCCATCCATCCCTCCATCCCTCCCTCCCTCCCTCCTCCCTCCCTCCCTCCCTCCCTCCTCTCTCCCTCCCTCCCTCCCTCCCCTCCCTCCCTCCTCCATCCATCCATCTCTCCATCTCTACATCCCTCCCTCCCTCCATACATCCATCCCTCCCTCCCTCCATCCATCCATACATCCATCCCTCCATACATCCATCCCTCCATACATCCATCCCTCCATACATCCATCCCTCCATACATCCACCCTCCCTGCATCCATCCATCCATCCCTCCCTCCATCTCTACATCCCTCCATCCATCCCTCCATCTCTACATCCCTCCCTCCCCTCCATCCATCCATCCCTCCATCTCTACATCCCTCCATCCATCCCTCCATCTCTACATCCCTCCCTCCCTCCATCCATCCCTCCATACATCCATCCATCCCTCCATCTCTACATCCTCCCTCCCCTCCATCCCTCCATACATCCATTCATATAATCCCTCCCTCCCTCCCTCCATCCATCTCTACATCCCTCCCTCCCTCCATCCCTCCATACATCAATTCATATAATCCCTCCCTCCCTCCATCCCTCCATACATCCATTCATATAATCCTCCCTCCTCCTCCATCCATCCATCCCTCCATACATCCATTCATATAATCCCTCCCTCCATCCCTCATCTCTACATCCCTCCATCCTTCCATACATCCATCCATCCCTCCATCTCTACATCCCTCCCTCCCTCCATCCCATTCATATAATCCCTCCATCCATCCCTCCCTCCATCCATCCATCCTCCCTCCATCCCTCCATAAATCCATTCATATAATCCCTCCCTCCCTCCCTCCATCCATCCCTCCATCTCTCCATCCCTCCAAACATCCATCCCTCCATACATCCCTCCATCCCTCCATACATACATTCATATAATCCCTCCCTCCATCCATCCCTCCCTCCCTCCCTCCCAGCGTAGCCCTCCCTCCCAGCGTAGCCTAGTGGTTAGAGCGTTGGACTAGTAACCGGAAGGTTGCGAGTTCAAACCCCCGAGCTGACAAGGTACAAATCTGTCGTTCTGCCCCTGAACAGGCAGTTAACCCACTGTTCCCAGGCCGTCATTGAAAATAAGAATGTGTTCTTAACTGACTTGCCTGGTTAAATAAAGGTAAAATTAAAATAAAAAAAGTTACAAATCTCTACCTCCATCCATCCCTCCCTCCCTCCATCCCTCCATACATACATTCATATAATCCCTCCATCCATCCATCCATCCATCCATCCATCCATCTCTACATCCCTCCCTCCATCCCTCCATACATACATTCATATAATCCCTCCCTCCCTCCATCCATCCATCTCTACATCCCTCCATCCCTCCCTCCATACATCCATCCATCCACCCATCCCTTGGTCTAAGACTCAGACAAATATTAGTGTGTATGTGTGACAACCAGAGAGGACCATGGGAAATCCATCAGCTGTAATAGAGACTATTGATCTGCAGAGTGATTGCAGCGTTGTGGAAACACACACACACACTTCTACCATATCACACTGTGAGAGAAACACACACACACACTTCAGCCATATCACACTGTGAGAGAAACACACACACACACTTCAGCCATATCACGCTGTGAGAGAAACACACACACACACTTCAGCCATATCACGCTGTGAGAGAAACACACACACACTTCTACCATATCAAACTGTGAGAGAAACACACACACACACTTCAGCCATATCACACTGTGAGAGAAACACACACACACACACTTCAGCCATATCACACTGTGAGAGAAACACACACACACACTTCAGCCATATCACACTGTGAGAGAAACAGGAGGAACCATTTCAGTTCTCTTATATCAAGCCAGTCATCTCAACCTTTTCTCTTGTTATTATAGTTTATATAACTGTATATATATATATATATATATATATAACTGTGATATACATAACTTTATACAACTGTAATATATATAACTGTAATATATATATATATATATATATATATATAACTGTAATATATATATATAACTGTGATATACATAACTTTATATAACTGTAATATATATAACTGTGATATACATAACTTTATATAACTGTAATATATATAACTGTAATATATATAACTGTGATATACATAACTTTATATAACTGTAATATATATAACTGTAATATATATAACTGTGATATACATAACTTTATATAACTGTAATATATATAACTGTAATATATATAACTGTGATATACATAACTTTATATAACTGTAATATATATATATATAACTGTAATATATATAACTGTAATATATATATATATATATATATATATATATATATAACTGTAATATATATAACTGTGATATACATAACTTTATATAACTGTAATATATATATATATATATATAACTGTAATATATATAACTGTAATATATATAACTGTGATATACATAACTTTATATAACTGTAATATATATATATATATATAACTGTAATATATATAACTGTGATATACATAACTTTATATAACTGTAATATATATAACTGTAATATATATAACGGTGATATACATAACTTTATATAACTGTAATATATATATATTTATATAACTGTAATATATATAACTGTAATATATATAACTGTGATATACATAACTTTATATAACTGTAATATATATATATTTATACCACCTATACATAGAATGTATGCACACATGACTGTAAGTCGCTTTGGATAAAAGCGTCTGCTAAATGGCATATATATTATATATATACTGTAATATATATATATTTATATAACTGTAATATATATATATTTATATAACTGTAATATATATATATTTATATAACTGTAATATATATAACTGTAATATATATAACTGTGATATACATAACTTTATATAACTGTAATATATATATATTTATATAACTGTAATATATATAACTGTGATATACACTGCTCAAAAATAAAGGGAACACTAAAATATAACATCCTAGATCTGAATGAATGAAATATTCTTATTAAATACTTTTTTCTTTACATAGTTGAATGTGCTGACAACAAAATCACACAAAAATTATCAATGGAAATCAAATGTATCAACCCATGGAGGTCTGGATTTGGAGTCACACTCAAAATTAAAGTGGAAAACCACACTACAGGCTGATCCAACTTTGATGTAATGTCCTTAAAACAAGTCAAAATGAGGCTCAGTAGTGTGTGGCCTCCACGTGCCTGTATGACCTCCCTACAACGCCTGGGCATGGTCCTGATGAGGTGGCGGATGGTCTCCTGAGGGATCTCCTCCCAGACCTGGACTAAAGCATCCGCCAACTCCTGGACAGTCTGTGGTGCAACGTGGCGTTGGTGGATGGAGCGAGACATGGTGTCCCAGATGTGCTCAATTGGATTCAGGTCTGGGGAACGGGCGGGCCAGTCCACAGCATCAATGCCTTCCTCTTGCAGGAATTGCTGACACACTCCAGCCACATGAGGTCTAGCAGTGTCTTGCATTAGGAGGATCCCAGGGCCAACCGCACCAGCATATGGTCTCACAAGGGGTCTGAGGATCTCATCTCGGTGCCTAATGGCAGTCAGGCTACCTCTGGCGAGCACATGGAGGGCTGTGAGGCCCCCTAAAGAAATGCCACCCCACACCATGACTGACCCACCGCCAAACCGGTCATGCTGGAGGATGTTGCAGGCAGCAGAACGTTCTCCACGGCGTCTCCAGACTGTCACGTCTGTCACATGTGCTCAGTGTGAACCTGCTTTCATCTGTGAAGAGCACAGGGCGCCAGTGGTGAATTTGCCAATCTTGGTGTTCTCTGGCAAATGCCAAACGTCCTGCACGGTGTTGGGCTGTAAGCACAACCCCAACCTGTGGACGTCGGGCCCTCATACCACCCTCATGGAGTCTGTTTCTGACCGTTTGAACAGACACATGCACATTTGTGGCCTGATGGAGGTCATTTTGCAGGACTCTGGCAGTGCTCCTCCTGCTTCTCCTTGCACAAAGGTGGAGGTAGCGGTCCTGCTGCTGGGTTGTTGCACTCCTACGGCCTCCTCCACGTCTCCTGATGTACTGGCCTGTCTCCTGGTAGCGCCTCCATGCTCTGGACACTACGCAGACAGACACAGCAAACCTTCTTGCCACAACTCGTATTGATGTGCCATCCTGGATGAGCTGCACTACCTGAGCCACTTGTGTGGGTTGTAGACTCCGTCTCATGCTACCACTAGAGTGAAAGCACTGCCAGCATTCAAAAGTGACCAAAACATCAGCCAAGAAGCATAGGAACTGAGAAGTGGTCTGTGGTCACCACCTGCAGAACCACTCCTTTATTGGAGGTGTCTTGCTAATTGCCTATAATTTCTGCCTGTTGTCTATTCTGTTTGCACAACAGCATGTGAAATGTATTGTCAATCAGTGTTGCTTCCTAAGTGGACAGTTTGATTTCACAGAAGTGTGATTGACTTGGAGTTACGTTGTGTTGTTTAAGTGTTTAATAATATATAGATGTTTTTATTTATTTATTTATTTCTCTCTCTCACTTCCTCTCTTTCTCTCTGAGGCCTTGACAGAGTCATCCATCGTTCTTTTCACATTGGTTGTTTTTCTCATTTGGAAGCAAGAATGCTCCAATGCACATGTCTCTTTCTCTATCTCTCTCTCTCTCTCTGGCTGTGTTTTAACTAGTTAAAACACAACAGTCTCTCTCAGCATCCTACTAATGGACTTTAACTAGTTAAAACACAACATTCTCTCTCAGCATCCTACTAATGGACTTTAACTAGTTAAAACACAACAGTCTCTCTCAGCATCCTACTAATGGACTTTAACTAGTTAAAACACAACAGTCTCTCTCAGCATCCTACTAATGGACTTTCACTAGTTAAAACACAACAGTCTCTCTCAGCATCCTACTAATGGACTTTAACTAGTTAAAACACAACAGTCTCTCTCAGCATCCTACTAATGGACTTTAACTAGTTAAAACACAACAGTCTCTCTCAGCATCCTACTAATGGACTTTAACTAGTTAAAACACAACAGTCTCTCTCAGCATCCTACTAATGGACTTTCACTAGTTAAAACACAACAGTCTCTCTCAGCATCCTATTAATGGACTTTAACTAGTTAAAACACAACAGTCTCTCTCAGCATCCTACTAATGGACTTTAACTAGTTAAAACACAACAGTCTCTCTCAGCATCCTACTAATGGACTTTAACTAGTTAAAACACAACAGTCTCTCTCAGCATCCTACTAATGGACTTTAACTAGTTAAAACACAACAGTCTCTCTCAGCATCCTACTAATGGACTTTAACTAGTTAAAACACAACAGTCTCTCTCAGCATCCTACTAATGGACTTTAACTAGTTAAAACACAACAGTCTCTCTCAGCATCCTACTAATGGACTTTCACTAGTTAAAACACAACAGCAGCATCCTACTAATGGACTTTAACTAGTTAAAACACAACAGTCTCTCTCAGCATCCTACTAATGGACTTTCACTAGTTAAAACACAACAGTCTCTCTCAGCATCCTACTAATGGACTTTCACTAGTTAAAACACAACAGTCTCTCTCAGCATCCTACTAATGGACTTTCACTAGTTAAAACACAACAGTCTCTCTCAGCATCCTACTAATGGACTTTAACTAGTTAAAACACAACAGTCTCTCTCAGCATCCTACTAATGGACTTTAACTAGTTAAAACACAACAGTCTCTCTCAGCATCCTACTAATGGACTTTAACTAGTTAAAACACAACAGTCTCTCTCAGCATCCTACTAATGGACTTTAACTAGTTAAAACACAACAGTCTCTCTCAGCATCCTACTAATGGACTTTAACTAGTTAAAACACAACAGTCTCTCTCAGCATCCTACTAATGGACTTTCACTAGTTAAAACACAACAGTCTCTCTCAGCATCCTACTTTAATGGACTTTAACTAGTTAAAACACAACAGTCTCTCTCAGCATCCTACTAATGGACTTTAAAACACTCTCAGCATCCTACTAATGGAAACACAACAGTCTCTCTCAGCATCCTACTAATGACTTTCACTAGTTAAAACACAACAGTCTCAGCATCCTACTAATGGACTTTCAGCATCCTACTAATGGACTTTAACTAGTTAAAACACAACAGTCTCTCTCAGCATCCTACTAATGGACTTTAACTAGTTAAAACACAACAGTCTCTCTCAGCATCCTACTAATGGACTTTTAACTAGTTAAAACACAACAGTCTCTCTCAGCATCCTACTAATGGACTTTAACTAGTTAAAACACAACAGTCTCTCTCAGCATCCTACTAATGGACTTTAACTAGTTAAAACACAACAGTCTCTCTCAGCATCCTACTAATGGACTTTAACTAGTTAAAACACAACAGTCTCTCTCAGCATCCTACTAATGGACTTTAACTAGTTAAAACACAACAGTCTCTCTCAGCATCCTACTAATGGACTTTAACTAGTTAAAACACAACAGTCTCTCTCAGCATCCTACTAATGGACTTTAACTAGTTAAAACACAACAGTCTCTCTCAGCATCCTACTAATGGACTTTAACTAGTTAAAACACAACAGTCTCTCTCAGCATCCTACTAATGGACTTTAACTAGTTAAACACAACAGTCTCTCTCAGCATCCTACTAATGGACTTTCACTAGTTAAAACACAACAGTCTCTCTCAGCATCCTACTAATGGACTTTAACTAGTTAAAACACAACAGTCTCTCTCAGCATCCTACTAATGGACTTTAACTAGTTAAAACACAACAGTCTCTCTCAGCATCCTACTAATGGACTTTAACTAGTTAAAACACAACAGTCTCTCTCAGCATCCTACTAATGGACTTTCACTAGTTAAAACACAACAGTCTCTCTCAGCATCCTACTAATGGACTTTAACTAGTTAAAACACAACAGTCTCTCTCAGCATCCTACTAATGGACTTTAACTAGTTAAAACACAACAGTCTCTCACGCCCCATCAACTTTAGTCAAACCACTCAATGACCTCAACCCGTTCTGATCGATTGCTGCTTAACTCAATGCAACATGAGCTGTTTAGACCAGCTGTCCCAGTCCGCATCCCAAATCGCACCCCCCCCCCTATTCCCTATATGGGCTCTGGTCTAAAGTAGTGCACTATAAAGGGTACCATTTGGAACGGATCCTAACAGGAACACGGCCCTCAGCAACATATGGCCAAAGCCCACCAGTCAAATCATTCCATTATGACTCCATGATTCTATTGTTCCGTGGTTCCAAAGACAGGTTCCGCAGTTCCATATGTTCCGTCTGACGGTTTAGAAACCCTGTCCAGGACGCTGTCACCTGTCATCATGGAGACTGAGATGAATGAGCTGTTATTATCATCGGATGAGCTTTTACACTAAGGTCAAACCGGTCCGTTATTTTATAGCTGATTTTATAGGCTTCAATAAATCCATACAGTCTGGTATTTACTTCATTAGTAATGCATGGAGTAACAGTGTCAGGCTGAATCCATACAGTCTGGTATTTACTTCATTAGTAATGCATGGAGTAACAGTGTCAGGCTGAATCCATACAGTCTGGTATTTACTTCATTAGTAATGCATAGAGTAACAGTGTCAGGCTGAATCCATACAGTCTGGTATTTACTTCATTAGTAATGCATAGAGTAACAGTGTCAGGCTGAATCCATACAGTCTGGTATTTACTTCATTAGTAATGCATGGAGTAACAGTGTCAGGCTGAATCCATACAGTCTGGTATTTACTTCATTAGTAATGCATGGAGTAACAGTGTCAGGCTGAATCCATACAGTCTGGTATTTACTTCATTAGTAATGCATAGAGTAACAGTGTCAGGCTGAATCCATACAGTCTGGTATTTACTTCATTAGTAATGCATGGAGTAACAGTGTCAGGCTGAATCCATACAGTCTGGTATTTACTTCATTAGTAATGCATGGAGTAACAGTGTCAGGCTGAATCCATACAGTCTGGTATTTACTTCATTAGTAATGCATGGAGTAACAGTGTCAGGCTGAATCCATACAGTCTGGTATTTACTTCATTAGTAATGCATGGAGTAACAGTGTCAGGCTGAATCCATA
>NW_025749113.1:17500-27478 GCF_021184085.1 Oncorhynchus gorbuscha
ATACTGCTGTAGCAGGCTGTGTCATTACTGCCCAGTAGGAGACTAGGCCATACTGCTGTAGCAGGCTGTGTCATTACTGCCCAGTAGGAGACTAGGCCATACTGCTGTAGCAGGCTGTGTCATTACTGCCCAGTAGGAGACTAGGCCATACTGCTGTAGCAGGCTGTGTCATTACTGCCCAGTAGGAGACTAGGCCATACTGCTGTAGCCGGTGGGTCATTACTGCCCAGTAGGAGACTAGGACATACTGCTGTAGCAGGCTGTGTCATTACTGCCCAGTAGGAGACTAGGCCATACTGCTGTAGCAGGCTGTGTCATTACTGCCCAGTAGGAGACTAGGCCATACTGCTGTAGCTGGCTGTGTCATTACTGCCCAGTAGGAGACTAGGACGATGTGTAGAGCTATTTCTGACTTCCATTTTCTCTCTCTCCCTGTCTCTCTCCCTGTCTCTCTCTCGCTCTGTCTCTCTCCCTGTCTCTCTCTCTCCGTGTCTCTCTCTCTCTCCCTGTCTCTCTCTCTCCGTGTCTCTCTCTCCGTGTCTCTCTCTCTCTCCCTCTCTCTCTCTCTCCCTGTATCTCTCTCTCTCTCCCTGTCTCTCTCTCTCTCTCTCTCCCTGTCTCTCTCTTTCTCCCTGTCTCTCTCTCTCTCTCTACCTGTCTCTCTCCCTCCCTCTCTCCACTTTAGAAGTGATAGAGCAGGGAGCCACAGAGGGGTCTGAGCCGAGCAGAGCAGGGGTCATTACTGGGCACGGTAAAAACGGTAAGCGGTTGCCATGTAATGGTAAATTACCTTCAGTGGGGTCTGTGGAGGGGGGGGGGCTCGGACACTGGGAATGGGGAATGTGTGTGTGTGTGTGTGAAGTGAGTCACAGTAACACTAGGCCTGCACAGTGTTGATTGGAACGGGAATGTGAGGGGGCGCACACACACACACATTATGTGGCTAATTTGAATCCAATCAGCATTGAAGTTGGTGAAAGTCTGGCCTGTGCCCTTTATAACGACAAACACGACAAACACACACACACACACACACACACACACACACACACACACACACACACACACACACACACACACACACACACACACACACACACACACACACACACACACACACACACACACACACACACACACACACACACACACACACACACACACACACACACACACACACACACACACACACACACACACACACACACACACACACACACACACACACACACACACACACACACACACACACACACACACACACTTACACCCCGACACACACACACACACACACACACACACACACACACACACACACACACACACACACACACACACACACACACACACACACACACACACACACACACACACACACACACACACACACGAGTGGCCAATCAAGCATTTTGCTACATCCTTAATAACATTCATTGATTCATTTTAGAGGGAAAAATTGTGATTTTCCTGATGAGCAGAATTTTCTCATTATCTAAGGCAACTCCAGTCCTCTGGTCAGTCCTCTGGTCAGTCCTCTAGTCAGTCCTCTAGTCAGTCCTCTGGTCAGTCCTCTAGTCAGTCCTCTAGACTATGGAGGACAAGAGGACGAGAGGACTGGAGGATGTTTCCCTGCATGTCAGACCCTAACACCCTCTGATACCCAGTCCTGTTGCCTCCTGTCTCTCCTCCGTTGGGACAGACCCTAACACCCTCTGATACCCAGTCCTGTTGCCTCCTCTCTCCTCCGTTGGGACAGACCCTAACACCCTCTGATACCCAGTCCTGTTGCCTCCTGTCTCCTCCGTTGGGACAGACCCTAACACCCTCTGATACCCAGTCCTGTTGCCTCCTGTCTCCTCCGTTGGGACAGACCCTAACACCCTCTGATACCCAGTCCTGTTGCCTCCTCTCTCCTCCGTTGGGACAGACCCTAACACCCTCTGATACCCAGTCCTGTTGCCTCCTGTCTCTCCTCCGTTGGGACAGACCCTAACACCCTCTGATACCTAGTCCTGTTGCCTCCTGTCTCTCCTCCGTTAGGACAGACCCTAACACCCTCTGATACCTAGTCCTGTTGCCTCCTGTCCCTCCTCCGTTGGGACAGACCCTAACACCCTCTGATACCCAGTCCTGTTGCCTCCCATCTCTCCTCTGTCAGGACAGACCCTAACACCCTCTGATACCCAGTCCTGTTGCCTCCCATCTCTCCTCTGTCAGGACAGACCCTAACACCCTCTGATACCCAGTCCTGTTGCCTCCCATCTCTCCTCTGTCAGGACAGACCCTAACACCCTCTGATACCCAGTCCTGTTGCCTCCCATCTCTCCTCTGTCAGGACAGACCCTAACACCCTCTGACACCCAGTCCTGTTGCGTCCTGTCTCTCCTCTGTCAGGACAGACCCTAACACCCTCTGATACCCAGTCCTGTTGCCTCCCATCTCTCCTCTGTCAGGACAGACCCTAACACCCTCTGATACCCAGTCCTGTTGCCTCCTGTCTCCTCCGTTGGGACAGACCCTAACACCCTCTGATACCCAGTCCTGTTGCCTCCTGTCTCCTCCGTTGGGACAGACCCTAACACCCTCTGATACCCAGTCCTGTTGCCTCCTGTCTCTCCTCTGTCAGGACAGACCCTAACACCCTCTGATACCTAGTCCTGTTGCCTCCTGTCTCTCCTCTGTCAGGACAGACCCTAACACCCTCTGATACCCAGTCCTGTTGCCTCCTGTCTCTCCTCTGTCAGGACAGACCCTAACACCCTCTGATACCCAGTCCTGTTGCCTCCTGTCTCTCCTCTGTCAGGACAGACCCTAACACCCTCTGATACCCAGTCCTGTTGCCTCCTGTCTCTCCTCTGTCAGGACAGACCCTAACACCCTCTGATACCTAGTCCTGTTGCCTCCTGTCTCTCCTCCGTTGGGACAGACCCTAACACCCTCTGATACCCAGTCCTGTTGCCTCCTGTCTCTCCTCTGTCAGGACAGACCCTAACACCCTCTGATACCTAGTCCTGTTGCCTCCTGTCTCTCCTCCGTTGGGACAGACCCTAACACCCTCTGATACCCAGTCCTGTTGCCTCCTGTCTCTCCTCTGTCAGGACAGACCCTAACACCCTCTGATACCCAGTCCTGTTGCCTCCTGTCCCTCCTCCGTTGGGACAGACCCTAACACCCTCTGATACCCAGTCCTGTTGCCTCCTGTCTCTCCTCCGTTGGGACAGACCCTAACACCCTCTGATACCCAGTCCTGTTGCCTCCTGTCTCTCCTCCGTTGGGACAGACCCTAACACCCTCTGACACCCAGTCCTGTTGCCTCCTGTCTCTCCTCCGTTGGGACAGACCCTAACACCCTCTGATACCTAGTCCTGTTGCCTCCTGTCTCTCCTCCGTTGGGACAGACCCTAACACCCTCTGATACCCAGTCCTGTTGCCTCCTGTCTCTCCTCTGTCAGGACAGACCCTAACACCCTCTGATACCTAGTCCTGTTGCCTCCTGTCTCCTCCGTTGGGACAGACCCTAACACCCTCTGACACCCAGTCCTGTTGCCTCCCATCTCTCCTCCGTTGGGACAGACCCTAACACCCTCTGACACCCAGTCCTGTTGCCTCCTGTCTCCTCCGTTGGGACAGACCCTAACACCCTCTGACACCCAGTCCTGTTGCCTCCCATCTCTCCTCCGTTGGGACAGACCCTAACACCCTCTGATACCCAGTCCTGTTGCCTCCTGTCTCTCCTCCGTTGGGACAGACCCTAACACCCTCTGACACCCAGTCCTGTTGCCTCCTGTCTCTCCTCCGTTGGGACAGACCCTAACACCTTCTGATACCTAGTCCTGTTGCCTCCTGTCTCTCCTCCGTTGGGACAGACCCTAACACCCTCTGATACCCAGTCCTGTTGCCTCCTGTCTCTCCTCTGTCAGGACAGACCCTAACACCCTCTGATACCTAGTCCTGTTGCCTCCTGTCTCCTACGTTGGGACAGACCCTAACACCCTCTGACACCCAGTCCTGTTGCCTCCCATCTCTCCTCCGTTGGGACAGACCCTAACACCCTCTGACACCCAGTCCTGTTGCCTCCTGTCTCCTCCGTTGGGACAGACCCTAACACCCTCTGACACCCAGTCCTGTTGCCTCCCATCTCTCCTCCGTTGGGACAGACCCTAACACCCTCTGATACCCAGTCCTGTTGCCTCCTGTCTCTCCTCCGTTGGGACAGACCCTAACACCCTCTGATACCCAGTCCTGTTGCTTCCTGTCTCTCCTCCGTTGGGACAGACCCTAACACCCTCTGATACCCAGTCCTGTTGCCTCCTGTCTCTCCTCCGTTGGGACAGACCCTAACACCCTCTGATACCTAGTCCTGTTGCTTCCTGTCTCCTCCGTTGGGACAGACCCTAACACCCTCTGATACCCAGTCCTGTTGCCTCCTGTCTCTGTTACTCCATAGCAACACATATACCACACTTTACAGTAGTAGGTGACACGGGCCCTTCAAATTGCTCTAAAGAAAATGGCTGTTTTGATGTCTGTCACACAGTAACATATCCCTTTGTGTCAATTCCCTGCGAGGCCTTTTGGGGAGAGAAGAAAAAAACGTAGAGAGGTAGTACACACTACAATGGATGTTTGGGGATGTTTTTGACATCTCTGGTACTCCAGAACACACACACACACACAGGCACATGCACTATAGCATATGGTAGCTGCCACAGGCAGAGTAGAGTAGAGTAGAGTAGAGTAGAGTAGAGTAGAGTAGAGTAGAGTAGAGTAGAGTAGAGTAGAGTAGAGTAGAGTAGAGTAGAGTAGAGTAGTGTAGAGTATAGAGTAGAGTATAGAGTAGAATAGTGTAGAGTAGAGTAGAGTAGAGTAGAGTAGAGTAGAGTAGAGTAGAGTAGAGTAGAGTAGAGTAGAGTAGAGTAGAGTAGAGTAGAGTAGTGTAGAGTAGAGTAGAGTAGAATAGAGTAGAGTAGTGTAGTGTAGAGTAGAGTAGAGTAGTGTAGAGTAGAGTAGAGTATAATAGAGTAGTATAGAGTAGAATAGAGTAGAGTGTAACATATTTTAAAAGGGGCAGCAGGCCCTAAACATCTGTAATCTGTAATATGGGTTAGACTGTACAGAGAGAACTATCCCTTTAAGATGGAATATGGGTTAGACTGTACAGAGAGAACTATCCCTTTAAGATGGAATATGGGTTAGACTGTACAGAGAACTATCCCTTTAAGATGGAATATGGGTGAGACTGTACAGAGAACCATCCCTTTAAGACTGAATATGGGTTAGACTGTACAGAGAGAACTATCCCTTTAAGATGGAATATGGGTTAGACTGTACAGAGAGAACTATCCCTTTAAGATGGAATATGGGTTAGACTGTACAGAGAGAACTATCCCTTTAAGATGGAATATGGGTTAGACTGTACAGAGAGAACTATCCCTTTAAGATGGAATATGGGTTAGACTGTACAGAGAGAACTATCCCTTTAAGATGGAATATGGGTTAGACTGTACAGAGAGAACTATCCCTTTAAGATGGAATATGGGTGAGACTGTACTGAGAGAACTATCCCTTTAAGATGGAATATGGGTTAGACTGTACAGAGAGAACTATCCCTTTAAGATGGAATATGGGTGAGACTGTACTGAGAGAACTATCCCTTTAAGATGGAATATGGGTGAGACTGTACAGAGATGGTCTGGATCATTTCAGTTCATTTGGTTATTTCTCTCTAATTAGAATTCGGATTGGAATTTCCATCAGAAAACTGCTTCGGCCTCAGCTCCATTCGGAATGCTATTTCCTCCTTGATGCCTTTCCAGCCTCGTACACACACACACACACACACACACACACACACACACACACACACACACACACACACACACACACACACACACACACACACACACACACACACACACACACACACACACACACACACACACACACACACACACACAGTCTAGACGGCGTAACGTTTTGTCGTTCCAACTCATCCCAACCCCTCCGCCCTCGTTCTTATTCTGGTCCGCCCTCAGAACGTTCTAATGTTCTTGTCTAATCAACTTTGCCTGTCCTCTTTCTCACTAGCATGAGATGGAATGAGTTCAGAAGGAGGGAGGGAGGGAGGGAGGGAGGGAGGGAGGGAGGGAGGGAGGGAGGGAGGGAGGGAGGGAGGGAGGGAGGGAGGGAGGGAGGGAGGGAGAGAGAGAGTGAAGATGAGGAGGGGAAGAGACCGAGAAAAGAAGAGGACAGAGAAAGAGTGAAGATGAGGGGCAGAGAGGGGGGAGAGGCAGGAGGGCTGAAGGGCAAGGAGAGAGGGGGTGGTGGAAGGAGGGCAGGGAGAGAGGGGGTGGTGGAAGGAGGGCAGGGAGAGGGGGTGGTGGAAGGAGGGCAGGGAGAGAGGGGGTGGTGGAAGGAGGGCAGGGAGAGAGGGGGTGGTGGAAGGAGGGCAGGGAGAGAGGGGGTGGTGGAAGGAGGGCAGGGAGAGAGGGGGTGGTGGAAGGAGGGCAGGGAGAGAGGGGGTGGTGGAAGGAGGGCAGGGAGAGAGGGGGTGGTGGAAGGAGGGCAGGGAGAGAGGGGGTGGTGGAAGGAGGGCAGGGAGAGAGGGGGGTGGTGGAAGGAGGGCAGGGAGAGAGGGGGTGGTGGAAGGAGGGCAGGGAGAGAGGGGGGTGGTGGAAGGAGGGCAGGGAGAGAGGGGGTGGTGGAAGGAGGGCAGGGAGAGAGGGGTGGTGGAAGGAGGGCAGGGAGAGAGGGGGTGGTGGAAGGAGGGCAGGGAGAGAGGGGGTGGTGGAAGGAGGGCAGGGAGAGAGGGGGTGGTGGAAGGAGGGCAGGGAGAGAGGGGGGTGGTGGAAGGAGGGCAGGGAGAGAGGGGGGTGGTGGAAGGAGGGCAGGGAGAGAGGGGGTGGTGGAAGGAGGGCAGGGAGAGAGGGGGTGGTGGAAGGAGGGCAGGGAGAGAGGGGGGTGGTGGAAGGAGGGCAGGGAGAGAGGGGGTGGTGGAAGGAGGGCAGGGAGAGAGGGGGTGGTGGAAGGAGGGCAGGGAGAGAGGGGGTGGTGGAAGGAGGGCAGGGAGAGGGGGTGGTGGAAGGAGGGCAGGGAGAGGGGGGTGGTGGAAGGAGGGCAGGGAGAGAGGGGGTGGTGGAAGGAGGGCAGGGAGAGAGGGGGTGGTGGAAGGAGGGCAGGGAGAGAGGGGGTGGTGGAAGGAGGGCAGGGAGAGAGGGGGTGGTGGAAGGAGGGCAGGGAGAGAGGGGGTGGTGGAAGGAGGGCAGGGAGAGAGGGGGTGGTGGAAGGAGGGCAGGGAGAGAGGGGGTGGTGGAAGGAGGGCAGGGAGAGAGGGGGTGGTGGAAGGAGGGCAGGGAGAGAGGGGGTGGTGGAAGGAGGGCAGGGAGAGAGGGGGTGGTGGAAGGAGGGCAGGGAGAGAGGGGGTGGTGGAAGGAGGGCAGGGAGAGAGGGGGTGGTGGAAGGAGGGCAGGGAGAGAGGGGGTGGTGGAAGGAGGGCAGGGAGAGAGGGGGTGGTGGAAGGAGGGCAGGGAGAGAGGGGGTGGTGGAAGGAGGGCAGGGAGAGAGGGGGTGGTGGAAGGAGGGCAGGGAGAGAGGGGGTGGTGGAAGGAGGGCAGGGAGAGAGGGGTGGTGGAAGGAGGGCAGGGAGAGGGGGGTGGTGGAAGGAGGGCAGGGAGAGAGGGGGTGGTGGAAGGAGGGCAGGGAGAGAGGGGGTGGTGGAAGGAGGGCAGGGAGAGAGGGGGTGGTGGAAGGAGGGCAGGGAGAGAGGGGGTGGTGGAAGGAGGGCAGGGAGAGAGGGGGTGGTGGAAGGAGGGCAGGGAGAGAGGGGGTGGTGGAAGGAGGGCAGGGAGAGAGGGGGTGGTGGAAGGAGGGCAGGGAGAGAGGGGGTGGTGGAAGGAGGGCAGGGAGAGAGGGGGTGGTGGAAGGAGGGCAGGGAGAGAGGGGGTGGTGGAAGGAGGGCAGGGAGAGAGGGGGTGGTGGAAGGAGGGCAGGGAGAGAGGGGGTGGTGGAAGGAGGGCAGGGAGAGAGGGGGTGGTGGAAGGAGGGCAGGGAGAGAGGGGGTGGTGGAAGGAGGGCAGGGAGAGAGGGGGTGGTGGAAGGAGGGCAGGGAGAGAGGGGGTGGTGGAAGGAGGGCAGGGAGAGAGGGGGTGGTGGAAGGAGGGCAGGGGAGAGGGGTGGTGGAAGGAGGGCAGGGAGAGAGTGAAGATGAGCAAGGGAAGAGTAAATAGAATAGAATGCTTTGGGGAGTAGGGCCAAGCAGAGGGGAGGAGGGTGTCAGATTTAGTGAAAGAGTGTAGGGGATTAAAATGGGGTGATAGAGAGGATATATATATATCTACTGTATGTATCTATATATCTAACTCTCTCCCTTTCTCCTCCATCAATCCACCCCATCCATTTATCCATCCACCCCATCCCTTTCTCCTCCATCAATCCACCCCATCCATTTATCCATCCACCCCATCCATTTATCCATCCATTAATCCACCCCATCCATTTATCCATCCACCCCATCCATTTATCCATCCACCCCATCCATTTATCCATCCACCCCATCCATTTATCCATCCATCAATCCACCCCATCCATTTATCCATCCACCCCATCCATTTATCCATCCACCCCATCTATTTATCCATCCACCCCATCCATTTATCCATCCACCCCATCCATTTATCCATCCACCCCATCTATTTATCCATCCTGTCATGTTTGTCATTTATTGTCATGTCTTGTCCCTGTGCTCCCCATGCTATTCGTTTCCCTCTGCTGGTCTTGTTTGGTTCTATCCCTCTCTCTCCCCCTCCCTCTCTCACTCTCTCGCTCTCTCTTCTCTCTGTCGTTCCGTTCCTGCTCCCAGCTGTTCCTATTCCCCTAATCATCATTTAGTCTTCCCACACCTGTTCCCGATCCTTTCCCCTGATTAGATTCCCTATTTATTCCTTTGTAATCCGTTCCTGTTCCGTCGGTTCCTTATATTGTATTCACCATGCTGTGATTGCGTTTCGCCCTGTCCTGTCGTGTTTTTTGCCGTGATTGTGTATCACCCTGTTCTGTCGTGTTTTGTGCCTTCATCAGACGCTGCGTGTGAGCAGGTGTCTCAGTCGACTACGGCCTGCGCCTACTCGAAGCGACCTGCAGTCTGTGGCCGCTTCTCCAGTTGTTTTCCCCTCTACAAATCTAGAGGATGTCAGTTATTCCGTTTTGAACATTATTAAACTCTGCTTCTGTTAAGTCGCTTTTGGGTCCTCTTTTACCAGCATGACAGAAGGAACCGACCAAGGAATGGACCCAGCGACTTCAGACGCTCGTTACACTGCCGTCGAGTTCCAAGGAGCCATGCTCGGCAGACACGAGCAGGAATTGTCTGCTGCTCGCCATGCCGTGGAGAACCTGGCCGCTCAGGTTTCCGACCTCTCTGGACAGTTCCAGAGTCTACGTCTCGTGCCACCTGTTACTCCCTGGCCTGCCGAGCCTCCAGAACCCAGGGTTAATAACCCACCTTGCTACTCCGGGCAGCCCACTGAGTGCCGCTCCTTTCTCACGCAGTGTGAGATTGTGTTCTCTCTCCAACCCCACACATACTCTAGAGAGAGAGCTCGGGTTGCTTACGTCATTTCACTCCTTACTGGCCGGGCTCGAGAATGGGGCACAGCTATCTGGGAGGCAAGGGCTGATTGCTCTAACAGATTCCAGAACTTTAAAGAGGAGATGATTCGGGTTTTGACCGTTCAGTTTTTGGTGAGGAGGCTTCTAGGGCCCTGGCTTCCTTATGCCAAGGTGAACGGTCCATAACGGATTATTCCATTGAGTTTCGCACTCTTGCTGCCTCTAGTGAGTGGAACGAGCGGCGCTGCTCGCTCGTTTTCTGGAGGGACTCCACGCAGCGGTTAAGGATGAGATTCTTTCCCGGGAGGTTCCCAACCATCTCCCTCCCTCTGGCTTTGAGACTGAGCCCATGCAGCTGGGAGGGATTCGCGT
>NW_025749114.1:0-27478 GCF_021184085.1 Oncorhynchus gorbuscha
GGAGAGAGAGTGAAAAGGAGGGATAAAGCAGGGATGGAGGAAGAGAGTGGAAATGAGGATGGAGAGGGATGGAGAGAGAGTGGAAAGAAGGATGGAGCAGGGATGAGGGAGAGTGGAAAGAAGTGAAAAGGGATGGATGGAGTGAAACGGAGAGTGGAAAAGGTTGGATGGAGCAGGGATGAAGGTAGATAGTGTAATGGAACAGATGGAGCAGGGATTGAGAGAGAGTGGAAAGAAGGATGGAGCAGGAATGAGAGACGAGAGTGAAAAGGAGGGATAAAGCAGGGATGGACGGATAAGAGAGTGGAAAGGAGGGATGGAGCAGGGATGGAGGACGAGAGTGTAAAGAAGGGATGGAGGGGATGGAGGAAGAGAGTGGAAATAAACGGGATGGAGCAGGGATGGAGAGAGAGTGGAAAGCTGACGATGGAGCAGGGATGAGGAGAGTGGAAGGGAGAGGGATAGAGTAGGGATGGGAGAGAGTCGAAAGGATGGAGAGGGATAGAGTAGGGATGGGGAGAGAGTGGGAAAGGAGGGATGGAGTAGGGATGGAGGGAGAGAGTGAAACGGATGGATGGAGGAATAGAATGGAAAGGAGGAATTGAACAGGGATGGGAGAGGTAAAGGAGGGACGGAGCAGGGATGAGGGAGAGAGTGGAAATGAGGGATGGAGTAGGGATGGAGGGAGTGTAAAGAAGGGATGGAGCAGGGATGGGGAGAGAGTGGAAAGGAGGGATGGAGTAGGGATGGAGGAGAGTGTAAAGGAGTTATGGAGCAGGGATGACGGACGAGTGGAAAGAAGGGATAGAGTAGGGATGGAGGAGGGAGAGTGGAAAAAAGAAGGATAGAGTAGGGATGGAGGAGAAGTGAAACGCAGGGATGGAGGAGAGAGAGGGAGAGGGTGGAAAAGGGATGGAGTAGGGATGGAGGAAGAGAGTGGAAAGGAGGGATGGAGCAGGGATGGGGGAGGGAGTCGACAGGAAGGATAGAGTAGGAATGGGGAGAGAGTGGAAAGGAGGGATGGAGTAGGGATGGAGGGAGAGAGTGGAGGGATGTAGCAGGGATACAGATAGAGATGGATGGAGCAGGGATGGGGGGTGGAAAGGAGGGATGGAGGAATGGAGTGGAAAGGGGGAATGGAGGGATGGAATCAGAGAGTGGAAAGGGGGATGGAGCAGGGATGAGGAGAGAGTGAAAAGGAGGGATGGAGCAGGATGGAGATAGAGAGGAAAGAAGGGATGAAGCAAGGATGGAGGAGAGATGGAAAAGAGAGATGGAGAGGGATGAGAGAGAGTGAAAAGGAGGGATGGAGGGTGAGGAGAGAGTAAAGGAGGGATGGAGCAGGATGGATGGAGGGAAAGAAGGGATGGAGCAGGGAGGAGAGAGATGTAGCAGGGATACATGAAGAGAGTGTAAAGGAAGGGATGGAGCAGGGATGGGGTATAGAGTGGAAAGAAGGGATGGAGCAGGGATGAGAGTGGAAAGGAGTGAAAAGGATGGATGGAATCAGAGAGTGGAAAGGATGGATGGAGCAGGGATGAGGCACGGAGGGAGTGAAGAAGAAGGGATGGAGCAGGGATGGAGGGAGAGAGTGGAAAAGGGATGGATGGATGGAGGGGAGAGAAAAGAGGGATGGAAGGATGAGAGTGGAAAGAAGGGATGAGCAGGGATAGAGAGTGGAAAGGAGAACAGATGGAGCAGGGATTGAGAGAGAGTGGAAAGAAGGGATGGAGCAGGGATGAGAGAGAGAGTGAAAGGAGGCATAAATTTTGGATGGAGGAAGAGAGTGGAAAGGATGGATGGAGCAGGGATGAAGACATAGAGAGTGTAAAGAAGGATGGAGAGGGATGGAGGAAGATGGATGGAGGAAAATGATGGATGGAGCAGGGATGAAGGAGAGAGTGGAAGCAGGGATGGAGCAGGGATGGAGAGTGGAAAGAAGGAAGAGAGTGGAAAGGGATGGATGGAGAGAAAGTGGAGGAGGGATGAGGGTGAGGTAGAGAGTGTAAAGAAGATGGAGCAGGGATGAGGGAGAGAGTGGAAATGTAGAATACAGATAGGAGTGTAAAGAAGGGATGGAGCAGGGATGGGGGATAGAGTGAAAAGGAGGGATGGAAAGAGAGTGGAAAGGAGGAATGGAGGGATGGAATCAGAGAGTGGAAAGGGGGATGGAGCAGGGATGAGGGAGAGAGTGAAAAGGAGGGATGAGCAGGGATGAGATAGAGAGTGGAAAGAAGGATGAGGGATGGAGGGAGAGTGGAAAAGAGAGATGGAGCAGGGATGAGGGGAGAGAGTGAAAGAAGGGATGGAGCAGGGATGGGGAGAGAGTGGAAAGGAGGGATGGAGCAGGGATGGAGAGAGAGTGGAGGGATGGAGCAGGGATGAGGGAGAGAGTGAAAAGCATCGATGGATGAAGAGAGTGGAAAGGATGGATGGAGCAGGGATGAGGAGAGAGTGGAAAGAAGGGATGGAGCAGGGATGAAAAGGATGGATGGAGGAAGAGTGGAAAGGATGGATGGAGCAGGGATGAAGGTAGGGATGGAACAGATGGAGAGATGAAAGAGTGGAAGAAGGATGGAGCAGGGATGAGGAGAGAGTGAAAGGAGGGATGGAGGGGATAGAAGGATGGAGGAGGGATGGAGAGGGATGGAGGAAGAGTGTAAGAAGGATGGAGCAGGGATGGGGAGAGAGTGGAAAGGAAGGATGGAGTAGGGATGGAGGGAGAGAGGAAAGAAGATGGAGGGATGGAGGAAGAGAGTGGTAGGGAGCAGGGAGGGAGAGTGGAAAGAGGGATGAGAGGGGAGAGGAGTGGAAAGGAGGGATGGAGCAGGGATGGAGGGAGTGAGGATGGAAAGGATGGAGCAGGGATGAAGGAGGAGTGAAGGATGGAGCAGGGATGAGGGAGAGATGGATGGAGAAGGAGTGGAAAGGATGGGATGGAGCAGGGATGAAAGAGTGGAAAGGGATGGAGCAGGGATGGGAGAGAGTGGAAGAGGATGGATGGAAGGAAGAGAGGAAAGGGATGGAGCAGATGGAGGGAGAGAGTGAAAAGGAGGGATGGAGCAGGGATGAGGGAGAGAGGAAAGGAAGGGATGGAGCAGGGATGGGGAGAGAGTGGAAAGAAGGATGGAGTAGGGATGGAGGGAGAGAGTGAAACAGAGAGATGGAGGAGGGATGGGGAGAGAGGGAAAGGAGGGATGGAGCAGGGATGGGGATAGAGAGGGAAGAAGGATGGGGATGGATGATGGGAGAGAGTGGAAAGGAGGATGGAGGGATGGAAAGAGAGTGGAAAGAAGGGATGGAGCAGGGATGAGAGGAGAGAGCAGGGAGAGTGGAAAGGAGGGATGGAGCAGGGATGGAGGGAGAGAGTGGAAAGAAGGATGGAGAAGGATGGAAAGGAGGGAGAGAGTGGAAAGTGGAGAAGGATGGAGCAGGGGAGGAGAGAGTGGAAAGAGGGATGGAGTAGGGATGGAGAGAGAGATGGAGGGATGGAGTGATGAAGGGAGAGTGGAAAGGAGGGATGAGGGAGAGAGTGGAAAGGAGGGATGGAGGGATGGAGGAAGAGTGGAAAGGAGGGATGGAGCAGGGATGAGGAGAGAGTGAAAGAACAGATGGGAGGGATGAAGAGAGTGGAAAGGAATGGAGGAAGAGAGTTGAAAGGTGGGATGGAGCAGGGATGAAGGTAGAGAGTGTAAAGAACAGATGGAGCAGGGATGGAGAGGATGAAAAGGAGGGATAAAGCAGGGATGGAGGAAGAGAGTGGAAATGAGGGATGGAGCAGGGATGGAAGAGAGTGGAAAGAAGGATGAGCAGGGATCAGGGAGAGTGGAAAGAAGGGATAGAGTAGGGATGGAGGGAGAGAGTGCGGAAGGATGGAGGATGAAGGTAGAGAGTGGAAAGGAGGGATGGAGGGATGGAGGAAGAGAGTGGAAAGGAGGGATGGAGCAGGGATGGGGAGAGAGTGGAAAGGAGGGATGGAGTAGGGATGGAAGAGAGTGGAAAGGATGGATGGAGCAGGGATGAAGGTAGAGAGTGGAAAGAAGGATGGAGCAGGGATGAGGGAGAGAGAGTGGAAAAGAGAGGATGGGATGGAGCAGGGATGAGGAGAGAGTGAAAGAACAGATGGAGCAGGGATGGAGAGAGAGTGAAAAGAGGGATAAAGCAGGGATGGAGGAAAGAAATGAGGGATGGAGCAGGGATGGAGAGAGAGTGGAAAGAAGGATGGAGCAGGGATGAGGGATGAAGGGATAGAGAGTGGAAAATAAGGGATAGGAGCAGGGATGGAGGAGAGAGTGGAAAGAGAGTGGAAAGGAGGGATGGAGCAGGGATGGGGAGCAGGGATGGAGCAGGGATGGGGAGAGAGTGGAAAGGAGGAATGGAGTAGGGATGGAGGGAGAGAGTGGAAAGGAGGGATGGAGCAGGGATGGGGAGAGAGTCGAAAGGAGGGATAGAGTAGGGATGGGGAGAGAGTGGAAAGGAGGGATGGAGTAGGGATGGAGGGAGAGAGTGAAACGGATGGATGGAGGAAGAGAATGGAAAGGAGGGATGGAGTAGGGATGGGGAGAGAGTGAAAAGGAGGGATGGAGCAGGGATGAGGGAGAGAGTGGAAATGAGGGATGGAGTAGGGATGGAGGGAGAGAGTGTAAAGGATGGAGCAGGGATGGGGGAGAGAGTGGAAAGGAGGGATGGAGTAGGGATGGAGGGAGAGAGAGGAGTGATGGAAAGGGATTAGGGGATGGAAAGCAGGGGGAGGGATGGAGGAGAGAGTGGAAAAGGGAGAGTAGGGATGGAGGGAGAGAGTGAAAGGAGGGATGGAGGGAGGGGTGGAAAGGAGGGATGGAGTAGGGATGGAGGAAGAGAGTGGAAAGGAGGGATGGAGCAGGGATGGGGAGAGAGTGGAAGGATAGAGTAGGGATGGGGGAAAGTGGAAAGGAGGGATGGAGTAGGGATGGAGGAAGAGAGTGGAAAGGAGGGATGGAGCAGGGATGGAGGGAGAGAGTGAAAGGAGGGATGGAGCAGGGATGGGGAGAGTGGAAAGGAAGGATGGAGTAGGGATGGAGGAGAGAGTGAAACAGGGATGGAGGGATGGAGGAGAGAGTGGAAATGAGGGATGGAGCATGGATGGAGAGAGAGTGGAAAGAAGGATGGAGCAGGGATGAGGGAGAGAGTGGAAAGGAGGGATGGAGCAGGATGGAGAGAGAGTGGAAAGGAGGGATGGAGCAGGGATGAGAGGAAAAGATGGAGTGAAAGTGGAAAGGATGGATGGAGCAGGGATGAAGGAGAGAGTGGAAAGAAGGATGGAGCAGGGATGAGGGAGAGAGTGAAAAGGATGGATGGAGGAAGAGAGTGGAAAAGAGAGATGGAGCAGGGATGAGGGAGAGAGTCGAAAGAAGGGATGGAGCAGGGATGAGGGAGAGAGTGGAAAGGAGGGATGGAGCAGGGATGGAGAGAGAGTGGAAAGAAGGGATGGAGCAGGGATGAGGGAGAGAGTGAAAAGCATGGATGGATGAAGAGAGTGGAAAGGATGGATGGAGCAGGGATGAAGGTAGAGAGTGGAAAGAAGGATGGAGCAGGGATGAGGGAGAGAGTGAAAAGGATGGATGGAGGAAAAGAGTGGAAAGGTGGGATGGAGCAGGGATGAAGGTAGAGAGTGTAAAGAACAGATGGAGCAGGGATGAAGAGAGAGTGGAAAGAAGGATGGAGCAGGAATGAGAGAGGGAGTGAAAAGGAGGGATAAAGCAGGGATGGAGGAAGAGAGTGGAAAGGAGGGATGGAGCAGGGATGGAGGAGAGAGTGTAAAGAAGGGATGGAGCAGGGATGGGGAGAGAGTGGAAAGGAAGGATGGAGTAGGGATGGAGGGAGAGAGTGAAAGGAGGATGGAGGGATGGAGGAAGAGAGTGGAAAGGATGGATGGAGCAGGGATGGGGAGAGAGTGGAAAGGAAGGATGGAGCAGGGATGAGGGAGAGTGGAAAGAGGGATAGAGTAGGGATGGAGGAGGATGAAACGGAGGGATGGAGTGGAGGTAGAGAGTGGAAAGGAGGGATGGAGGGATGGAGGAAGAGAGTGGAAAGGAGGGATGGAGCAGGGATGGGAGAGAGTGGAAAGGAGGGATAGAGTAGGGATGGGGAGAGAGTGGAAAGGAGGGATGGAGTAGGGATGGAGGGAGAGAGTGAAACAGATGGATGGAGGAAGAGAATGGAAAGGAGGGATGGAGTAGGGATGGAGGAAGAGAGTGGAAAGAAGGATGGAGCAGGGATGAGTGAGAGTGGAAAGAAGGGATAGAGTAGGGATGGAGAGAGAGAGTGAAACGGAGGGATGGAGTGATGAAGGAAGAGAGTGGAAAGGAGGGATGGAGGGATGGAGAGAGAGTGGAAAGGAGGGATGGAGGGATGGAGGAAGAGAGTGGAAAGGAGGGATGGAGGGATGGAGGAAGAGAGTGGAAAGGAGGGATGGAGCAGGGATGAAGGTAGAGAGTGGAAAGAACAGATGGAGCAGGGATGGAGGAGAGAGTGAAAAGGATATGGAGGAAGAGAGTTGAAAGGTGGGATGGAGCAGGGATGAAGGTAGAGAGTGTAAAGAACAGATGGAGCAGGGATGGGAGAGAGTGAAAAGGAGGGATAAAGCAGGGATGGAGGAAGAGAGTGGAAATGAGGATGGAGCAGGGATGAGAGAGAGAGTGGAAAGAAGGATGGAGCAGGGATCAGGGGAGAGTGGAAAGAAGGGATAGAGTAGGGATGGAGGGAGAGAGTGAAACGGAGGGATGGAGTGATGAAGGTAGAGAGTGGAAAGGAGGAGGGATGGAGGAAGAGAGTGGAAAGGAGGGATGGAGCAGGGATGGGGAGAGAGTGGAAAGGAGGGATGGAGTAGGGATGGGGGGAGAGAGTGGAAAGGATGGATGGAGCAGGGATGAAGGTAGAGAGTGGAACGGATGGATGGAGGAATAGAATGGAAAGGAGGGATTGAACAGGGATGGGAGAGAGTGAAAAGCAGGGACGGAGCAGGGATGAGGGAGAGAGTGGAAATGAGGGATGGAGTAGGGATGGAGGGAGAGAGTGTAAAGAAGGGATGGAGCAGGGATGGGGAGAGAGTGGAAAGGAGGGATGGAGTAGGGATGGAGGGAGAGAGTGTAAAGGAGTGATGGAGCAGGGATGAGGGAGAGTGGAAAGAAGGGATAGAGTAGGGATGGAGGGAGAGTGGAAAGAAGGGATAGAGTAGGGATGGAGGGAGAGAGTGAAACGGAGGGATGGAGGGAGAGGGTGGAAAGGAGGGATGGAGTAGGGATGGAGGGAGAGAGTGGAAAGGAGGGATGTAGCAGGGATACAGATAGAGAGTGTAAAGAAGGGATGGAGCAGGGATGGGGAATAGAGTGAAAAGGAGGGATGGAGGAAGAGAGTGGAAAGGAGGAATGGAGGGATGGAATCAGAGAGTGGAAAGGGGGATGGAGCAGGGATGAGGGAGAGAGTGAAAAGGAGGGATGGAGCAGGGATGGAGAGAGAGTGGAAAGAAGGGATGGAGCAGGGATGAGGGAGAGAGTGAAAAGCATGGATGGATGAAGAGAGTGGAAAGGATGGATGGAGCAGGGATGAAGGTAGAGAGTGGAAAGAAGGATGGAGCAGGGATGAGGGAGAGAGTGAAAAGGATGGATGGAGGAAGAGAGTGGAAAGGTGGGATGGAGCAGGGATGAAGGTAGAGAGTGTAAAGAACAGATGGAGCAGGGATGGAGAGAGAGTGGAAACAAGGATGGAGCAGGAATGAGAGAGAGAGTGAAAAGGAGGGATAAAGCAGGGATGGATGAAGAGAGTGGAAAGGAGGGATGGAGCAGGGATGGAGGGAGAGAGTGTAAAGAAGGGATGGAGCAGGGATGGGGAGAGAGTGGAAAGGAAGGATGGAGTAGGGATGGAGGAGAGAGTGAAACAGAGAGATGGAGGGATGGAGGAAGAGAGTGGAAATGAGGGATGGAGCAGGGATGGAGAGAGAGTGGAAAGAAGGATGGAGAGGGATGAGTGGAGTGGAAAGAAGGGATAGAGTAGGGATGGAAGAGAGAGTGGGGATGGAGTAGGGATGGAGGGAGAGAGTGAAACAGAGAGATGGAGGGATGGAGGAAGAGAGTGGAAAGGAGGGATGGAGGGATGGAGGAAGAGAGTGGAAAGGAGGGATGGATGGAGGAAGAGAGTGGAAAGGAGGGATGGAGGGATGGAGGAAGAGAGTGGAAAGGAGGGATGGAGCAGGGATGAAGGTAGAGAGTGTAAAGAACAGATGGAGCAGGGATGTAGAGAGAGTGAAAAGGATATGGAGGAAGAGAGTTGAAAGGTGGGATGGAGCAGGGATGAAGGTAGAGAGTGTAAAGAACAGATGGAGCAGGGATGGAGAGAGAGTGAAAAGGAGGGATAAAGCAGGGATGGAGGAAGAGAGTGGAAATGAGGGATGGAGCAGGGATGGGAGAGAGTGGAAAGAAGGATGGAGCAGGGATCAGGGAGAGTGGAAAGAAGGGATAGAGTAGGGATGGAGGGAGAGAGTGAAACGGAGGGATGGAGGATGAGGTAGAGAGTGGAAAGGAGGGATGGAGGGATGGAGGAAGAGAGTGGAAAGGAGGGATGGAGCAGGGATGGGGAGAGAGTGGAAAGGAGGGATGGAGTAGGGATGGAGGGAGAGAGTGGAAAGGATGGATGGAGCAGGGATGAAGGTAGAGAGTGGAAAGAAGGATGGAGCAGGGATGAGGGAGAGAGTGAAAAGGATATGGAGGAAGAGAGTGGAAAGGTGGGATGGAGCAGGGATGAAGGTAGAGAGTGTAAAGAACAGATGGAGCAGGGATGGAGAGAGAGTGAAAAGGAGGGATAAAGCAGGGATGGAGGAAGAGAGTGGAAATGAGGGATGGAGCAGGGATGGAGGGAGAGAGAAGGATGGAGCAGGGATCAGGGAGAGTGGAAAGAAGGGATAGAGTAGGGATGGAGGGAGAGAGTGAAACGGAGGGATGGAGGATGAAGGTAGAGAGTGGAAAGGAGGGATGGAGGGATGGAGGAAGAGAGTGGAAAGGAGGGATGGAGCAGGGATGGGGAGAGAGTTGAAAGGAGGGATGGAGCAGGGATGGGAGAGAGTGGAAAGGGGAATGGAGTAGGGATGGAGGGAGAGAGTGGAAAGGAGGGATGGAGCAGGGATGGGGAGAGAAGGAGAGGGATAGAGTAGGGATGGGGAGAGAGTGGAAAGGAGGGATGGAGTAGGGATGGAGGGAGAGAGTGAAACGGATGGATGAGGAAGAGAATGGAAAGGAGGGATGGAGTAGGGATGGAGGAAGAGAGTGGAAAGGAGGGATGGAGCAGTGATGGGGAGGAGTGGAGGGAGAGAGGGATGGGGAAGAGGAGGGATGGAGCAGGGATGAGGAGAGAGTGGAAATGAGGGATGGAGTAGGGATGGAGGGAGAGAGTGAAAAAGGGATGGAGCAGGGATGGGGAGAGAGTGGAAAGGAGGGATGGAGTAGGGATGGAGGGAGAGAGTGTAAAGGTGATGGAGCAGGGATTAGGGAGAGTGGAAAGAAGGGGAGTAGGGATGGAGGGAGAGTGGAAAGAGGGCAGTAGGGATGGAGGGAGAGAGTGAAACGGAGGGATGGAGGGAGAGGGTGGAAAAGGAGGGATGGAGCAGGGATGGAGGAAGAGAGTGGAAAGGAGGGATGGAGCAGGGATGGGGAGAGAGTGAAAGGAAGGATAGAGTAGGGATGGGGAGAGAGTGGAAAGGAGGGATGGAGTCGGGATGGAGGGAGAGAGTGAAACGGATGGATGGAGGTAGAATGGAAAGGATGGATTGAGCAGAGATGGGAGAGAGTGAAAAGGAGGGATGGAACAGGGATGAGGGGAGAGTGGAAATGAGGGATGGAGTAGGGATGGAGGGAGAGAAAGGAGTGATGGAGCAGGGATGGGGAGAGAGTGGAAAGGAGGGATGGAGCAGGGATGGAGGGAGAGAGTGTAAAGGAGTGATGGAGCAGGGATGGAGGAGAGAGTGAAACGGAAAGAGAGGGTGGAAAGGAGGGATGGAGCAGGGATGGAGAGAGAGTGGAAAGAAGGGATGGAGTAGGGATGGAGGGAGAGAGTGAAACGGAGGGATGGAGTGATGGAGGAAGATAGTGGAAAGGAGGGATGGAGCAGGGATGGAGAGAGAGAGGGGAAAGGTGGGATGGAAGAATGGAGGTAGAGAGTGGAAAGGAGGGATGGAGCAGGGATGAGGGAGAGAGTGAAAAGGAGGGATGGAGGGGTGAGGTAGAGAGTGGAAAGAAAGGATGGAGCAGGGATGGAGGGAGAAAGTGGAAAGGAGGGATGGAGGGGTGAGGTAGAGAGTGTAAAGAAGGGATGGAGCAGGGATGGAGGGAGAGAGTGGAAAGGAGGGATGTAGCAGGGATACAGATAGAGAGTGTAAAGAAGGGATGGAGCAGGGATGGGGGATAGAGTGAAAAGGAGGGATGGAGGAAGAGAGTGGAAAGGAGGAATGGAGGGATGGAATCAGAGAGTGGAAAGGGGGGATGGAGCAGGGATGAGGGAGAGAGTGAAAAGGAGGGATGGAGCAGGGATGGAGATAGAGAGTGGAAAGAAGGGATGGAGCAGGGATGGAGAGAGAGTGGAAAAGAGAGATGGAGCAGGGTTGAGGAGAGAGGGAAGGGATGGAGCAGGGATGAGGGAGAGAGGGAAAGGAGGGATGGAGCAGGGATGGGAGAGAGTGGAAAGGAGGGATGGAGCAGGGATGAGGGATGAGAGAGAGAAAAGCATGGATGGATGAAGAGAGTGGAAAGGATGGGATGGAGCAGGGATGAAGGTAGAGAGTGGAAAGAAGGATGGAGCAGGGATGAGGGAGAGAGTGAAAAGGATGGATGGAGGAAGAGAGTGGAAAGGTGGGATGGAGCAGGGATGAAGGTAGAGAGTGTAAAGAACAGATGGAGCAGGGATGGAGAGAGAGTGGAAAGAAGGATGGAGCAGGAATGAGAGAGAGTGAAAAGGAGGGATAAAGCAGGGATGGAGGAAGAGAGTGGAAAGGAGGGATGGAGCAGGGATGGAGGGAGAGAGTGTAAAGAAGGGATGGAGCAGGGATGGGGAGAGAGTGGAAAGGAAGGATGGAGTAGGGATGGAGGGAGAGAGTGAAACAGAGAGATGGAGGGATGGAGGAAGAGAGTGGAAATGAGGGATGGAGCAGGGATGGAGAGAGAGTGGAAAGAAGGATGGAGCAGGGATGAGGGAGAGAGTGGAAAGGAGGGATGGAGCAGGGATGGAGAGAGAGTGGAAAGAAGGGATGGAGCAGGGATGAGGGAGAGAGTGAAAAGCATGGATGGATGAAGAGAGTGGAAAGGATGGATGGAGCAGGGATGAAGGTAGAGAGTGGAAAGAAGGATGGAGCAGGGATGAGGGAGAGAGTGAAAAGGATGGATGGAGGAAGAGAGTGGAAAAGAGAGATGGAGCAGGGATGAGGGAGAGAGTCGAAAGAAGGGATGGAGCAGGGATGAGGGAGAGAGTGGAAAGGAGGGATGGAGCAGGGATGGAGAGAGAGTGGAAAGAAGGGATGGAGCAGGGATGAGGGAGAGAGTGAAAAGCATGGATGGATGAAGAGAGTGGAAAGGATGGATGGAGCAGGGATGAAGGTAGAGAGTGGAAAGAAGGATGGAGCAGGGATGAGGGAGAGAGTGAAAAGGATGGATGGAGGAAGAGAGTGGAAAGGTGGGATGGAGCAGGGATGAAGGTAGAGAGTGTAAAGAACAGATGGAGCAGGGATGGAGAGAGAGTGGAAAGAAGGATGGAGCAGGAATGAGAGAGAGAGTGAAAAGGAGGGATAAAGCAGGGATGGAGGAAGAGAGTGGAAAGGAGGGATGGAGCAGGGATGGAGGGAGAGAGTGTAAAGAAGGGATGGAGCAGGGATGGGGAGAGAGTGGAAAGGAAGGATGGAGTAGGGATGGAGGGAGAGAGTGAAACAGAGAGATGGAGGGATGGAGGAAGAGAGTGGAAATGATGGATGGAGCAGGGATGGAGAGAGTGGAAAGAAGGATGGAGCAGGGATGAGGGAGAGTGGAAAGAAGGGATAGAGTAGGGATGGAGGGAGAGAGTGAAACGGAGGGATGGAGTGATGAAGGTAGAGAGTGGAAAGGAGGGATGGAGGGATGGAGGAAGAGAGTGGAAAGGAGGGATGGAGCAGGGATGGGAGAGAGTGGAAAGGAGGGATAGAGTAGGGATGGGGAGAGAGTGGAAAGGAGGGATGGAGTAGGGATGGAGGGAGAGAGTGAAACGGATGGATGGAGGAAGAGAATGGAAAGGAGGGATGGAGTAGGGATGGAGGAAGAGAGTGGAAAGGAGGGATGGAGCAGGGATGGGGAGAGAGTGGAAAGGAGGGATAGAGTAGGGATGAGGGGGATGAAAAGCATGGATGGATGAAGAGAGTGGAAAGGATGGATGGAGCAGGGATGAAGGTAGAGAGTGGAAAGAAGGATGGAGCAGGATGGAGGGAGAGAGTGAAAAGGATATGGAGGAAGAGAGTGGAAAGGTGGGATGGAGCAGGGATGAAGGTAGAGAGTGTAAAGAACAGATGGAGCAGGGATGGAGAGAGAGTGAAAAGGAGGGATAAAGCAGGGATGGAGGAGGAGAGTGGAAATGAGGGATGGAGTAGGGATGGAGGGAGAGAGTGGAAAGGAGGGATGGAGCAGGGATGGGGAGAGAGTCGAAAGGAGAGATAGAGTAGGGATGGGGAGAGAGTGGAAAGGAAGGATGGAGTAGGGATGGAGGGAGAGAGTGAAACAGAGAGATGGAGGGATGGAGGAAGAGAGTGGAAATGAGGGATGGAGCAGGGATGGAGAGAGAGTGGAAAGAACGATGGAGCAGGGATGAGGGAGAGTGGAAAGAAGGGATAGAGTAGGGATGGGGAGAGAGTCGAAAGGAGGGATAGAGTAGGGATGGGGAGAGAGTGGAAAGGAGGGATGGAGTAGGGATGGAGGGAGAGAGTGAAACGGATGGATGGAGGAATAGAATGGAAAGGAGGGATTGAACAGGGATGGGAGAGAGTGAAAAGGAGGGATGGAGCAGGGATGAGGGAGAGAGTGGAAATGAGGGATGGAGTAGGGATGGAGGGAGAGAGTGTAAAGAAGGGATGGAGCAGGGATGGGGAGAGAGTGGAAAGGAGGGATGGAGTAGGGATGGAGGGAGAGAGTGTAAAGGAGTGATGGAGCAGGGATGAGGGAGAGTGGAAAGAAGGGATAGAGTAGGGATGGAGGGAGAGTGGAAAGAAGGGATAGAGTAGGGATGGAGGGAGAGAGTGAAACGGAGGGATGGAGGGAGAGGGTGGAAAGGAGGGATGGAATAGGGATGGAGGAAGAGAGTGGAAAGGAGGGATGGAGCAGGGATGGGGAGAGAGTCGACAGGAAGGATAGAGTAGGGATGGGGAGAGAGTGGAAAGGAGGGATGGAGTAGGGATGGAGGGAGAGAGTGAAACGGATGGATGGAGGAAGAGAATGGAAAGGAGGGATTGAGCAGAGATGGGAGAGAGTGGATGGAACAGGGATGAGGGAGAGAGTGGAAAGGAGGGATGGAGTAGGGATGGAGGGAGAGAGTGTAAAGAAGTGATGGAGCAGGGATGGGGAGAGAGTGGAAAGGAGGGATGGAGCAGGGATGGAGGGAGAGAGTGTAAAGGAGTGATGGAGCTGGGATGGAGGGAGAGAGTGTAAAGAAGGGATGGAGCAGGGATGGGGAGTGAGTGAAACGGAGGGATGGAGGAAGAGAGTGGAAATGAGGGATGGAGCGAGAGTGTGGAAAGGAGGGATGGAGCAGGGATGGAGAGAGAGTGGAAAGAAGGGATGGAGTAGGGATGGAGGGAGAGAGTGGAAAGAAGGGATGGAGTAGGGATGGAGGGAGAGAGTGGAAAGGAGGGATGGAACAGGGATGAGGGAGAGAGTGGAAAGGAGGGATGGAGCAGGGATGAGGGAGAGAGTGAAAAGGAGGGATGGAGCGATGGAGGTAGAGAGTGGAAAGGAGGGATGGAGCAGGGATGAGGGAGAGTGGAAAGAAGGGATAGAGTAGGGATGGGGAGAGAGTCGAAAGGAGGGATAGAGTAGGGATGGGTAGAGAGTGGAAAGGAGGGATGGAGTAGGGATGGAGGGAGAGAGTGAAACGGATGGATGGAGGAATAGAATGGAAAGGAGGGATTGAACAGGGATGGGAGAGAGTGAAAAGGAGGGATGGAGCAGGGATGAGGGAGAGAGTGGAAATGAGGGATGGAGTAGGGATGGAGGGAGAGAGTGTAAAGAAGGGATGGAGCAGGGATGGGGAGAGAGTGGAAAGGAGGGATGGAGTAGGGATGGAGGGAGAGAGTGTAAAGGAGTGATGGAGCAGGGATGAGGGAGAGTGGAAAGAGGGATAGAGTAGGGATGGAGGGATGGAAAGAAGGGAGAGAGTAGGGATGGAGGGATGGAGTGAAACGGAGGGATGGAGGGAGAGGGTGGAAAGGAGGGATGGAGTAGGGATGGAGGAAGAGAGTGGAAAGGAGGGATGGAGCAGGGATGGGGAGAGAGTCGAAGGAAGGATAGAGTAGGGATGGGGAGAGAGTGGAAAGGAGGGATGGAGTAGGGATGGAGGGAGAGAGTGAAACGGATGGATGGAGGAAGAGAATGGAAAGGAGGGATTGAGCAGAGATGGGAGAGAGTGAAAAGGAAGGATGGAACAGGGATGAGGGAGAGAGTGGAAAGGAGGGATGGAGTAGGGATGGAGGGAGAGAGTGTAAAGAAGTGATGGAGCAGGGATGGGGAGAGAGTGGAAAGGAGGGATGGAGCAGGGATGGAGGGAGAGAGTGTAAAGGAGTGATGGAGCTGGGATGGAGGGAGAGAGTAAAGAAGGGATGGAGCAGGGATGGGGAGGAGTGAAACGGAGGGATGGAGGAAGAGAGTGGAAATGAGGGATGGAGCAGGGAGAGTGTGGAAAGGAGGGATGGAGCAGGGATGGAGAGAGAGTGGAAAGAAGGGATGGAGTAGGGATGGAGGGAGAGAGTGGAAAGAAGGGATGGAGTAGGGATGGAGGAGAGAGTGGAAAGGAGGGATGGAACAGGGATGGAGAGAGAGAGTGGAAAGGAGGGATGGAGCAGGGATGAGGGAGATGGATGGGCGATGGAGGTAGAGAGTGGAAAGGAGGGATGGAGCAGGGATGAAACAGGGAGATGGAGCAGGGATGGGGAGAGAGTGGAAAGGAGGGATGGAGCAGGGATGGAGGGAGAGAGTGTAAACAGTGATGGAGCTGGGATGGAGGAGAGAGTGAAATGGAGGGATGGAGGGAGAGGGTGGAAAGGAGGGATGGAGCAGGGATGGAGAGAGAGTGGTAAGAAGGGATGGAGTAGGGATGGAGGGAGAGAGTGAAACGGAGGGATGGAGTGATGGAGGAAGATAGTGGAAAGGAGGGATGGAGCAAGGATGGAGAGAGAGAGGGGAAAGGTGGGATGGAAGAATGGAGGTAGAGAGTGGAAAGGAGGGATGGAGCAGGGATGAGGGAGAGAGTGAAAAGGAGGGATGGAGGGGTGAGGTAGACAGTGGAAAGAAAGGATGGAGCAGGGATGGAGGGAGAAAGTGGAAAGGAGGGATGGAGGGGTGAGGTAGAGAGTGTAAGAAGGGATGGAGCAGGGATGGAGGGAGAGAGTGGAAAGGAGGGATGTAGCAGGGATACAGATAGAGAGTGTAAAGAAGGGATGGAGCAGGGATGGGGGATAGAGTGAAAAGGAGGGATGGAGGAAGAGAGTGGAAAGGAGGAATGGAGGGATGGAATCAGAGAGTGGAAAGGGGGATGGAGCAGGGATGAGGGAGAGAGTGGAAAGGAGGGATGGAGCAGGGATGGAGATAGAGAGTGGAAAGAAGGGATGAAGCAAGGATGGAGAGGAGAGAGTGGAAAAGAGAGATGGAGCAGGGATGAGGGAGAGAGTCGAAAGAAGGGATGGAGCAGGGATGAGGGAGAGAGTGGAAAGGAGGGATGGAGCAGGGATGGAGAGAGAGTGGAAAGAAGGGATGGAGCAGGGATGAGGGAGAGAGTGAAAAGCATCGATGGATGAAGAGAGTGGAAAGGATGGATGGAGCAGGGATGAAGGTAGAGAGTGGAAAGAAGGATGGAGCAGGGATGAGGGAGAGAGTGAAAAGGATGGATGGAGGAAGAGAGTGGAAAGGTGGGATGGAGCAGGGATGAAGGTAGAGAGTGTAAAGAACAGATGGAGCAGGGATGGAGAGAGAGTGGAAAGAAGGATGGAGCAGGAATGAGGAGAGAGAGTGAAAGGAGGGATAAAGCAGGGATGGAGGAAGAGAGTGTAAAGAGCGATGGAGCAGGGATGGGGAGAGAGTGGAAAGGAAGGATGGAGTAGGGATGAGAGGGAGAGAGATGGAGGGATGGAGGAAAAGTGGAAATGAGGGATGGAGCAGGGATGGGGAGAGTGGAAAGGGATGGAGCAGGGATGAGGAGAGAGTGGAAAGGAGGGATGGATGGAGTGGAAAGGAGGGATGGATGGGAGAGAGTGAAACGGAGGGATGGAGTGATGAAGGTAGAGGGATGGAGAGGGATGGAGGAAGAGAGTGGAAAGGAGGGATGGAGCAGGGATGGGGAGAGTGGAGGAGGGATGGAAAGAGAGTGAAACAGAGAGATGGAGGGATGGAGGAAGAGAGTGGAAATGAGGGATGGAGCAGGGATGGAGAGAGAGTGGAAAGAAGGATGGAGCAGGGATGAGGGAGAGAGTGGAAAGGAGGGATGGAGCAGGGATGGAGAGAGAGTGGAAAGAAGGGATGGAGCAGGGATGAGGGAGAGAGTGAAAAGCATGGATGGATGAAGAGAGTGGAAAGGATGGATGGAGCAGGGATGAAGGTAGAGAGTGGAAAGAAGGATGGAGCAGGGATGAGGGAGAGAGTGAAAAGGATGGATGGAGGAAGAGAGTGGAAAGGTGGGATGGAGCAGGGATGAAGGTAGAGAGTGTAAAGAACAGATGGAGCAGGGATGGAGAGAGAGTGGAAAGAAGGATGGAGCAGGAATGAGAGAGAGAGTGAAAAGGAGGGATAAAGCAGGGATGGAGGAAGAGAGTGGAAAGGATGGATGGAGCAGGGATGGAGGGAGAGAGTGTAAAGAAGGGATGGAGCAGGGATGGGGAGAGAGTGGAAAGGAAGGATGGAGTAGGGATGGAGGGAGAGAGTGAAACAGAGAGATGGAGGGATGGAGGAAGAGAGTGGAAATGATGGATGGAGCAGGGATGGAGAGAGAGTGGAAAGAAGGATGGAGCAGGGATGAGGGAGAGTGGAAAGAAGGGATAGAGTAGGGATGGAGGGAGAGAGTGAAACGGAGGGATGGAGTGATGAAGGTAGAGAGTGGAAAGGAGGGATGGAGGGATGGAGGAAGAGAGTGGAAAGGAGGGATGGAGCAGGGATGGGAGAGAGTGGAAAGGAGGGATAGAGTAGGGATGGGGAGAGAGTGGAAAGGAGGGATGGAGTAGGGATGGAGGGAGAGAGTGAAACAGATGGATGGAGGAAGAGAATGGAAAGGAGGGATGGAGTAGGGATGGAGGAAGAGAGTGGAAAGAAGGATGGAGCAGGGATGAGTGAGAGTGGAAAGAAGGGATAGAGTAGGGATGGAGAGAGAGAGTGAAACGGAGGGATGGAGTGATGAAGGAAGAGAGTGGAAAGGAGGGATGGAGGGATGGAGAAAGAGGGTGGAAAGGAGGGATGGAGGGATGGAGGAAGAGAGTGGAAAGGAGGGATGGAGCAGGGATGAAGGTAGAGAGTGTAAAGAACAGATGGAGCAGGGATGGAGAGAGAGTGAAAAGGATATGGAGGAAGAGAGTTGAAAGGTGGGATGGAGCAGGGATGAAGGTAGAGAGTGTAAAGAACAGATGGAGCAGGGATGGAGTGAAAAGAGGGATAAAGCAGGGATGGAGGAAGAGAGTGGAAATGAGGGATGGAGCAGGGATGGAGAGAGAGTGGAAAGAAGGATGGAGCAGGGATCAGGGAGAGTGGAAAGAAGGGATAGAGTAGGGATGGAGGGAGAGAGTGAAACGGAAGGATGGAGTGATGAAGGTAGAGAGTGGAAAGGAGGGATGGAGGGATGGAGGAAGAGAGTGGAAAGGAGGGATGGAGCAGGGATGGGGAGAGAGTGGAAAGGAGGGATGGAGTAGGGATGGGGGGAGAGAGTGGAAAGGATGGATGGAGCAGGGATGAAGGTAGAGAGTGGAAAGAAGGATGGAGCAGGGATGAGGGAGAGAGTGAAAAGGATATGGAGGAAGAGAGTGGAAAGGTGGGATGGAGCAGGGATGAAGGTAGAGAGTGTAAAGAACAGATGGAGCAGGGATGGAGAGAGAGTGAAAAGGAGGGATAAAGCAGGGATGGAGGAAGAGAGTGGAAATGAGGGATGGAGCAGGGATGGAGAGAGAGTGGAAAGAAGGATGGAGCAGGGATGAGGGAGAGTGGAAAGAAGGGATAGAGTAGGGATGGAGGGAGAGAGTGAAACGGAGGGATGGAGTGATGAAGGTAGAGAGTGGAAAGGAGGGATGGAGGGATGGAGGAAGAGAGTGGAAAGGAGGGATGGAGCAGGGATGGGGAGAGAGTTGAAAGGAGGGATGGAGCAGGGATGGGGAGAGAGTGGAAAGGAGGAATGGAGTAGGGATGGAGGGAGAGAGTGGAAAGGAGGGATGGAGCAGGGATGGGGAGAGAGTCGAAAGGAGGGATAGAGTAGGGATGGGGAGAGAGTGGAAAGGAGGGATGGAGTAGGGATGGAGGGAGAGAGTGAAACGGATGGATGGAGGAAGAGAATGGAAAGGAGGGATGGAGTAGGGATGGAGGAAGAGAGTGGAAAGGAGGGATGGAGCAGTGAGGAGTCGAAAGGAGGGATAGATAGGGATGGGGGAGGAGTGAAAAGGAGATGGAGCAGGGATGAGGGAGAGAGTGGAAATGAGGGATGGAGTAGGGATGGAGGGAGAGAGTGTAAAGAAGGGATGGAGCAGGGATGGGGAGAGAGTGGAAAGGAGGGATGGAGTAGGGATGGAGGAGAGTGTAAAGGAGTGATGGAGCAGGGATTAGGGAGAGTGGAAAGAAGGGATAGAGTAGGGATGGAGGGAGAGTGGAAAGAAGGGATAGAGTAGGGATGGAGGGAGAGAGTGAAACGGAGGGATGGAGGGAGAGGGTGGAAAGGAGGGATGGAGTAGGGATGGAGGAAGAGAGTGGAAAGGAGGGATGGAGCAGGGATGGGGAGAGAGTCGACAGGAAGGATAGAGTAGGGATGGGGAGAGAGTGGAAAGGAGGGATGGAGTAGGGATGGAGGAAGAGAGTGGAAAGGAGGGATGGAGCAGGGATGGAGGGAGAGAGTGTAAAGAAGGGATGGAGCAGGGATGGGGAGAGAGTGGAAAGGAAGGATGGAGTAGGGATGGAGGGAGAGAGTGAAAAGAGATGGAGGGCTGGAGAAGGATGGAAATGAGGGATGGAGCAGGGGGAGAGAGTGGAAAGGAAGGATGGAGCAGGGATGAGGGAGAGAGTGGAAAGGAGGGATGGAGCAGGGATGGAGGAGAGAGTGGAAAGAAGGGATGGAGCAGGGATGGAGAGAGTGAAAAGATGGATGGGAAGAGAGTGGAAAGGATGGATGGAGCAGGGATGAAGGTAGAGAGTGGAAAGAAGGATGGAGCAGGGATGAGGGAGAGAGGGATGGAGGAGGAGAGAGTGGAAATGGAGCAGGGATGAGGGAGAGAGTCGAAAGAAGGGAGGGAGGGATGAGGGAGAGAGTGGAAAGGAGGGATGGAGCAGGGATGGAGGGAGAGTGGAAAGAAGGGATGGAGCAGGGATGAGGGAGAGAGTGAAAAGCATGGATGGAGAGAGTGGAGGATGGATGGAGCAGGGATGGAAAGAGGGATGGAGCAGGGATGGAGGAGAGAGAAAAGGTGGAAAGGAGTGGAAATGGATGGAGCAGGGATGAATGAGAGTGTAAAGAACAGATGGAGCAGGGATGGAGAGAGTGGAAAGAAGGATGGAGCAGGAATGAGAGAGAGGATGGATAAAGCAGGGATGGAGGAAGAGAGTGGAAAGGAGGGATGGGATGGAGGGAGAGAGTGTAAAGAAGGGATGGAGCAGGGATGGGAGAGAGTGGAAAGGAAGGATGGAGTAGGGATGTGAAACAGAGAGATGGAGGGATGGAGGAAGAGAGTGGAAATGAGGGATGGAGCAGGGATGGAGAGAGAGTGGAAAGAAGGATGGAGCAGGGATGATGAGGGGAGAGTGGAAAGAGGGATAGAAGGGATGAGAGTGCAGGGATGATGAAGGAGAGAGTGGAAAGGAGGGATGGAGGGATGGAGGAAGAGAGTGGAAAGGGAGGGAGAGGGATGGAGGAAGAGAGTGGAAAGGAGGGATGGAGCAGGGATGAAGATAGAGAGTGGAAAGAACAGATGGAGCAGGGATGGAGAGAGAGTGAAAAGGATATGGAGGAAGAGAGTTGGAAAGGTGGGATGGAGCAGGGATGAAGGTAGAGAGTGTAAGAACAGATGGAGCAGGGATGGAGAGAGAGTGAAAGGAGGGATAAAGCAGGGATGGAGGAAGAGAGTGGAAATGAGGGATGGAGCAGGGATGGAGGAGAGTGAGGATGGAGCAGGGATCAGGGAGAGTGGAAAGAAGGGATAGAGTAGGGATGGAGGGAGAGAGTGAAACGGGATGGATGGAGTGAGTGGAAGGAAGAGGGATGGAGCAGGGATGGGGGAGTGGAAAGGATGGATGGAAGGGATGGGGGGAAAGGAGATGGATGGAGCAGGGATGAAGGAAGAGAGTGGAAAGGATGGAGGGATGGAGAACAGGGATGGGAGGAAGAGAGTGGAAAGGAGGGATGGAGCAGGGATGGAGGGAGAGAGTGTAAAAGAAGGGATGGAGCAGGGATGGGGAGAGAGTGGAAAGGAGGGATGGAGTAGGGATGGAGGAGAGAGTGTAAAGAGTGATGGAGCAGGGATGAGGGGAGAGTGGAGCAGGGATGAGTAGGGATGGAAGAGAGTGGAAGAAGGGATGGATGGAGCGGAGGGATGGAGAGAGAGTGGAAAGGAGGATGGAGGGGGATAAAGAAAGGAGGGATGGAGGATACAGAGAGAGTGGAAAGAAGGGATGGAGCAGGGATGGGGAATAGAGTGAAAAGGAGGGATGGAGGAAGAGAGTGGAAAAGGAGGAATGGAGGGATGGAATCAGAGAGTGGAAAGGGATGGAGCAGGGATGAGGGAGAGAGTGGAGGGATGGAGCAGGGATGGAGAGAGAGTGGAAAGAAGGGATGGAGCAGGGATGAGAGAGAGTGAAAGCATGGATGGATGAAGAGAGTGGAAAGGATGGATGGAGCAGGGATGAAGGTAGAGAGTGGAAAGAAGGATGGAGCAGGGATGAGGGAGAGAGTGAAAAATGGATGGAGGAAAGGATGGAGCAGGGATGGAGCAGGATGAGAGAGAGTGTAAAGAACAGATGGAGCAGGGATGGAGAGAGTGGAAACAAGGATGGAGCAGGAATGAGAGAGAGAGTGAAAAGGAGGGATAAAGCAGGGATGGAGGAAGAGAGTGGAAAAGGGATGGAGCAGGGATGAGAGTGTAAAGATGGAGCAGGGATGGGGAGAGAGTGGAAAGGAAGGATGGGTAGGGATGGAGGGAGAGAGTGAAACAGGAGGGGATGGAGTGATGAAGGAGGGATGGAGGGATGGAGGGATGGAGGAAGAGTGGAAAGGAGGGATGGAGCAGGGATGGGAGAGAGTGGAAAGGAGGGATGGAGTAGGGGGAGAGTGGAAAAGGAGGGATGGAGTAGGGATGGAGAGTGAAACAGATGGATGGAGGAAGAGAATGGAAAGGATGGAGTAGGGATGGAGGAAGAGAGGGATGAAGGATGGAGCAGGGATGAGTGAGTGGAAAGAAGGGATAGAGTAGGGATGGAGAGAGAGAGTGAAAAGGAGGGATGGAGTGATGAAGGGAGTGGAAAGGAGGGATGGAGGGATGGAGAAAGAGAGTGGAAAGGAGGGCAGGGATGGAGGAAGAGAGTGGAAAGGAGGGATGGAGGGATGGAGGAAGAGAGTGGAAAGGAGGGATGGAGCAGGGATGGAGGTAGAGAGTGTAAAGAACAGATGGAGCAGGGATGGGAGAGAGTGAAAAGGATATGGAGGAAGAGAGTTGAAAGGTGGGATGGAGCAGGGATGAAGGTAGAGAGTGTAAAGAACAGATGGAGCAGGGATGGAGAGAGAGTGAAAAGGAGGGATAAAGTAGGGATGGAGGAAGAGAGTGGAAAGGATGGAGCAGGGATGGAGAGAGAGTGGAAGTGGAAAGAAGGATGGAGCAGGGATCAGGGAGAGTGGAAAGAAGGGATAGAGTAGGGATGGAGGGAGAGAGTGAAACGGAGGGATGGAGTGATGAAGGTAGAGAGTGGAAAGGAGGGATGGAGGAAGAGAGTGGAAAGGAGGGATGGAGCAGGGATGGGGAGAGAGTGGAAAGGAGGGATGGAGTAGGGATGGGGGAAGAGTGGAAAGGATGGATGGAGCAGGGATGAAGGTAGAGAGTGGAACGGATGGATGGAGGAATAGAATGGAAAGGAGGATTGAACAGGGATGGGAGAGAGTGAAAAGCAGGGGATGAGCAGGGATGAGGGAGAGAGTGGAAATGAGGGATGGAGTAGGGATGGAGGGAGAGAGTGTAAAGAAGGGATGGAGCAGGGATGGGGAGAGAGTGGAAAGGAGGGATGGAGTAGGGATGGAGGGAGAGAGTGTAAAGGAGTGATGGAGCAGGGATGAGGGAGAGTGGAAAGAAGGGATAGAGTAGGGATGGAGGGAGAGTGGAAAGAAGGGATAGAGTAGGGATGGAGGGAGAGAGTGAAACGGAGGGATGGAGGGAGAGGGTGGAAAGGAGGGATGGAGTAGGGATGGAGGGAGAGAGTGGAAAGGAGGGATGTAGCAGGGATACAGATAGAGAGTGTAAAGAAGGGATGGAGCAGGGATGGGGAATAGAGTGAAAAGGAGGGATGGAGGAAGAGAGTGGAAAGGAGGAATGGAGGGATGGAATCAGAGAGTGGAAAGGGGGATGGAGCAGGGATGGGGAGAGAGTGAAAAGGAGGGATGGAGCAGGGATGGAGAGAGAGTGGAAAGAAGGGATGGAGCAGGGATGAGGGAGAGAGTGAAAAGCATGGATGGATGAAGAGAGTGGAAAGGATGGATGGAGCAGGGATGAAGGTAGAGAGTGGAAAGAAGGATGGAGCAGGGATGAGGGAGAGAGTGAAAAGGATGGATGGAGGAAGAGAGTGGAAAGGTGGGATGGAGCAGGGATGAAGGTAGAGAGTGTAAAGAACAGATGGAGCAGGGATGGAGAGAGTGGAAACAAGGATGGAGCAGGAATGAGAGAGAGAGTGAAAAGGAGGGATAAAGCAGGGATGGATGAAGAGAGTGGAAAGGAGGGATGGAGCAGGGATGGAGGGAGAGAGTGTAAAGAAGGGATGGAGCAGGGATGGGGAGAGAGTGGAAAGGAAGGATGGAGTAGGGATGGAGGGAGAGAGTGAAACAGAGAGATGGAGGGATGGAGGAAGAGAGTGGAAATGAGGGATGGAGCAGGGATGGAGAGAGAGTGGAAAGAAGGATGGAGCAGGGATGAGTGAGAGTGGAAAGAAGGGATAGAGTAGGGATGGAGAGAGAGAGTGGAAAGGATGGAGTAGGGATGGAGGGAGAGAGTGAAACAGAGAGATGGAGGGATGGAGGAAGAGAGTGGAAAGGAGGGATGGAGGGATGGAGGAAGAGAGTGGAAAGGAGGGATGGAGGGATGGAGGAAGAGAGTGGAAAGGAGGGATGGAGCAGGGATGGAGGAAGAGAGTGGAAAGGAGGGATGGAGCAGGGATGAAGGTAGAGAGTGTAAAGAACAGATGGAGCAGGGATGTAGAGAGAGTGAAAAGGATATGGAGGAAGAGAGTTGAAAGGTGGGATGGAGCAGGGATGAAGGTAGAGAGTGTAAAGAACAGATGGAGCAGGGATGGAGAGAGAGTGAAAAGGAGGGATAAAGCAGGGATGGAGGAAGAGAGTGGAAATGAGGGATGGAGCAGGGATGGAGAGAGAGTGGAAAGAAGGATGGAGCAGGGATCAGGGAGAGTGGAAAGAAGGGATAGAGTAGGGATGGAGGAGAGAGTGAAACGGAGGGATGGAGTGATGAAGGTAGAGAGTGGAAAGGAGGGATGGAGGGATGGAGGGGAGTGGAAAGGAGGGATGGAGCAGGGATGGGGAGAGAGTGGAAAGGAGGGATGGAGTAGGGATGGAGGAAGAGTGGAAAGGATGGATGGAGCAGGGATGAAGGTAGAGAGTGGAAGAAGGATGGAGCAGGGATGAGGGAGAGAGTGAAAAGGATATGGAGGAAGAGGGAAAGGTGGGATGGAGCAGGGATGAAGGTAGAGAGTGTAAAGAACAGAAAGGGAGGAGAGAGATGAAAAGGAGGGATAAAGCAGGGATGGAGGAAGAGAGTGGAAATGAGGGATGGAGCAGGGATGGAGAGGAGTGGAAAGAAGGATGGAGCAGGGATGAGGAGAGAGTGGAAAGAAGGGATAGAGGAGAGTGAAACGGAGGGATGGAGTGGAGAGAGAGTGGAAAGGAGGGATGGAGGGATGGAGGAAGAGAGTGGAAAGGAGGGATGGAGCAGGGATGGGAGAGAGTTGAAAGGAGGGATGGAGCAGGGATGGGGAGAGAGTGGAAAGGAGGAATGGGTAGGGATGGAGAGTGGAAAGGAGGGATGGAGCAGGGATGGGGAGAGAGTCGAAAGGAGGGATAGAGTAGGGATGGGGAGAGAGTGGAAAGGAGGGATGGAGTAGGGATGGAGGGAGAGAGTGAAACGGATGGATGAGGAAGAGAATGGAAAGGAGGGATGGAGTAGGGATGGAGGAAGAGAGTGGAAAGGAGGGATGGAGCAGTGATGGGGAGAGAGTCGAAAGGAGGGATTGAGTAGGGATGGGGAGAGAGTGAAAAGGAGGGATGGAGCAGGGATGAGGGAGAGAGTGGAAATGAGGGATGGAGTAGGGATGGAGGGAGAGAGTGTAAAGAAGGGATGGAGCAGGGATGGGGAGAGAGTGGAAAGGAGGGATGGAGTAGGGATGGAGCGAGAGAGTGTAAAGGAGTGATGGAGCAGGGATTAGGGAGAGTGGAAAGAAGGGATAGAGTAGGGATGGAGGGAGAGTGGAAAGAAGGGATAGAGTAGGGATGGAGGGAGAGAGTGAAACGGAGGGATGGAGGGAGAGGGTGGAAAGGAGGGATGGAGTAGGGATGGAGGAAGAGAGTGGAAAGGAGGGATGGAGCAGGGATGGGAGAGAGTCGACAGGAAGGATAGAGTAGGGATGGGGAGAGAGTGGAAAGGAGGGATGGAGTAGGGATGGAGGAGAGAGTGAAACGGATGGATGGAGGAAGGAATGGAAAGGAGAGTTGAGCAGAGATGGGAGAGAGTGAAAGGAGGGATGGAACAGGGATGAGGGAGTGGAAAGGAGGGATGGAGTAGGGATGGAGGGAGAGAGTGTAAAGGAGTGATGGAGCAGGGATGGGGAGAGAGTGGAAAGGAGGGATGGAGCAGGGATGGAGGGAGAGAGTGTAAAGGAGTGATGGAGCTGGGATGGAGGGAGAGAGTGAAACGGAGGGATGGAGGGAGAGGGTGGAAAGGAGGGATGGAGCAGGGATGGAGAGAGAGTGGTAAGAAGGGATGGAGTAGGGATGGAGGGAGAGAGTGAAACGGAGGGATGGAGTGATGGAGGAAGATAGTGGAAAGGAGGGATGGAGCAGGGATGGAGAGAGAGAGGGGAAAGGTGGGATGGAAGAATGGAGGTAGAGAGTGGAAAGGAGGGATGGAGCAGGGATGAGGGAGAGAGTGAAAAGGAGGGATGGAGGGGTGAGGTAGAGAGTGGAAAGAAAGGATGGAGCAGGAATGGAGGGAGAAAGTGGAAAGGAGGGATGGAGGGGTGAGGTAGAGAGTGTAAAGAAGGGATGGAGCAGGGATGGAGGGAGAGAGTGGAAAGGAGGGATGTAGCAGGGATACAGATAGAGAGTGTAAAGAAGGGATGGAGCAGGGATGGGGGATAGAGTGAAAAGGAGGGATGGAGGAAGAGAGTGGAAAGGAGGAATGGAGGGATGGAATCAGAGAGTGGAAAGGGGGGATGGAGCAGGGATGAGGGAGAGAGTGAAAAGGAGGGATGGAGCAGGGATGGAGATAGAGAGTGGAAAGAAGGGATGAAGCAAGGATGGAGGGAGAGAGTGGAAAAGAGAGATGGAGCAGGGATGAGGGAGAGAGTCGAAAGAAGGGATGGAGCAGGGATGAGGAGAGAGTGGAAAGGAGGGATGGAGCAGGGATGGAGAGAGAGTGGAAAGAAGGGATGGAGCAGGGATGAGGGAGAGAGTGAAAAGCATGGATGGATGAAGAGAGTGGAAAGGATGGATGGAGCAGGGATGAAGGTAGAGAGTGGAAAGAAGGATGGAGCAGGGATGAGGGAGAGAGTGAAAAGGATGGATGGAGGAAGAGAGTGGAAAGGGATGGAGCAGGGATGAAGGTAGAGAGTGTAAAGAACAGATGGAGCAGGGATGGAGAGAGAGTGGAAAGAAGGATGGAGCAGGAATGAGAGAGAGAGTGAAAAGGAGGGATAAAGCAGGGATGGAGGAAGAGAGTGGAAAGGAGGGATGGAGCAGGGATGGAGGGAGAGAGTGTAAAGAAGGGATGGAGCAGGGATGGGAGAGAGTGGAAAGGAAGGATGGAGTAGGGATGGAGGGATGAAACAGGAGGAGGGATGGGGGAAAGTGGAAATGATGGATGGAGCAGGGATGGGAGAGTGGAAAGAAGGATGGAGCAGGGATGAGGGAGAGTGGAAAGAAGGGATAGAGTAGGGATGAGTGAAACGGAGGGATGGGTGATGAAGGTAGAGAGTGGAAAGGAGGATGGAGGGATGGAGGAAAGTGGAAAGGAGGGATGGAGCAGGGATGGGAGAGAGTGGAAAGGAGGGGAGTAGGGATGGGGGAGAGAGTGGAAAGGAGGGATGGAGTAGGGATGGAGGGAGAGATGAAACGGATGGATGGAGGGAGAGAATGGAAAGGAGGGATGGAGTAGGGATGGAGAAGAGAGTGGAAAGGAGGGATGGAGCAGTGATGGGGAGAGAGTCGAAAGGAGGGATAGAGTAGGGATGAGGGAGAGAGTGAAAAGCATGGATGGATGAAGAGAGTGGAAAGGATGGATGGAGCAGGGATGAAGGTAGAGAGTGGAAAGAAGGATGGAGCAGCGATGAGGGAGAGAGTGAAAAGGATATGGAGGAAGAGAGTGGAAAGGTGGGATGGAGCAGGGATGAAGGTAGAGAGTGTAAAGAACAGATGGAGCAGGGATGGAGAGAGAGTGAAAAGGAGGGATAAAGCAGGGATGGAGGAGGAGAGTGGAAATGAGGGATGGAGTAGGGATGGAGGGAGAGAGTGGAAAGGAGGGATGGAGCAGGGATGGGGAGAGAGTGTAAAGGAGAGATAGAGTAGGGATGGGGAGAGA
>NW_025749115.1:0-27455 GCF_021184085.1 Oncorhynchus gorbuscha
TTAACAAATGTCCAGCAACTCCGCATAGAGGCACAGGCTGCTGGTGATCCTCCGTCTCTCTCCTTAGTCGAGATGCACCTCCTTAGCTGCATGGGCTCAGACTCTGGAGCCAGAGGAGGGAGATGGCTGCATGCGGAGCAGGGAAACACCGTTGATGCGAGCTTCCTTCCACGAGCCCGGTGACGAAGATCTACCCGTCGTTCTATGCGGATGGCGAGAGCAATCAAAGAGTCCACATCTGAAGGAACCTCCCGGGAGAGAATCTCATCCTTAACCACTGCGTGAGTCCCCTCCAGAAAACGAGCGAGCAGCGCCGGCTCGTTCCACTCACTAGAGGCAGCAAGAGTGCGAAACTCAATAGAATAATCCGTTATGGACCGCTCACCTTGGCATAAGGAAGCCAGGGCCCCAGAAGCCCTCCCTACCAAAAAAACTGAACGGTCAAAACCGAATCATCTCCTCTCTTTAAAGTTCTGGAACTTGTTAGAGCAATCAGCCCTGTTTCCCAGATAGCTGTGCCCCATTCGAGCCCGGCCAGTAAGGAGGAAATGACGTAGCAACCCGAGCTCTCTCTAGAGTATGTGTTGGGTTGAGAGAGAACACAATTCACACTGCGTGAGAAAGGAGCTGCACTCAGTGGGCTGCCCGGAGTAGCAAGGTGGGTTATTAACTCCTAGGTTCTGGAGGCTCGGCAGGCCAGGAAGTAACAGGTGGCACGAGACGTAGACTCTGGAACTGTCCAGAGAGGTCGGAAACCTGAGCGGCCAGGTTCTCCACGGCATGGCGAGCAGCAGACAATTCCTGCTCGTGTCTGCCGAGCATGGCTCCTTGGACCTCGACGGCAGTGTAACGAGCCTGAAGTCGCTGGGTCCATTCCTTGGTCGGTTCCTTCTGTCATGCAGGTGAAAGAGGACCCAAAAGCGACTTAACAGAAACAGAGTTTATTTAAGTCCAAACAGGGAATAAACAGAAATCCTCTAGTCTGTAGAGGGGAAATAACTGGAGAAGCGGCCACAGACTGCAGGTCGCTTCGGGTAGGCGCAGGCCGTAGTTGACAGAGACACCTGCTCACACGCAGCATCTGATGAAGGCAAAAACACGACAGGACAGGGCGATACACAATCACAGCAAAAACACGACAGGACAGGGCGAAACGCAATCACAGCATGGTGAATACTAAACAAGGAACCGACGGGACAGGAACGGAACACAAAGGAATAAATAGGGACTCTAATCAGGGAAAGGATCGGGAACAGGTGTGGGAAGACTAAATGATGATTAGGGGAATAGGAACAGCTGGGAGCAGGAACGAACGATAGAGAGAAGAGAGAGCGAGAGAGTGAGAGAGGGAGGGGGAGAGAGAGGGATAGAAGGAGGGAAAGAACCAAATAAGACCAGCAGAGGGAAACGAATAGAATGGGGAGCACAGGGACAAGACATGATAATAAATGACAAACATGACATCAATGAACAAGCCGTCTGCCTCAATGAACAAGCCATCTGCCTCAATGAACAAGCCATATACCTCAATGAACAAGCCATATACCTCAATGAACAAGCCATCTGCCTCAATGAACAAGCCATCTACCTCAATGAACAAGCCATCTGCCTCAATGAACAAGCCATCTGCCTCAATGAACAAGCCGTCTACCTCAATTTCCTCAATGAACAAGCCATCTACCTCAATGAACAAGCCATCTGCCTCAATTTCCTCAATGAACAAGCCATCTGCCTCAATGAACAAGCCATCTGCCTCAATTTCCTCAATGAACAAGCCATCTGCCTCAATTTCCTCAATGAACAAGCCATCTGCCTCAATGAACAAGCCATCTGCCTCAATGAACAAGCCGTCTACCTCAATGAACAAGCCATCTGCCTCAATGAACAAGCCATCTACCTCAATGAACAAGCCACCTACCTCAATGAACAAGCCATCTACCTCAATGAATTTAATTTAAAGTACTCCAGAGCATTTTCCTATCATTGTTTATATAATTTATCTTTGTTTCATAGTATAGTCTCTTCTTCTTTTTGTTCTTTTTAGTTTAGTTACAGTCAATGGAGAAATCACGTATGTTTGCCAGTCTGCTGTGTTGTCAGACTGATTTGCTATTCCCTTTGCCTCGTCCTCTCAGCCAAACAGATGATTTATTTGTTCCCCGAGGGGGGGGGGGTCGATTTGGTGTCAGATTACGATCAATACTCAAGGATTTTAATACTTTTTGGGGGGGGGGGGGCCTTTCTTTATAAGAAGTAACAGAAGGGGGAAACCAGGTGATTATACGGCTACATGGACAGGAAACCCCGTGATCACACGGCTAAATGGACAGGAAACCAGGTGATCACACGGCTACATGGACAGGAAACCCCGTGATCACACGGCTACATGGACAGGAAACCAGGTGATCACACGGCTACATGGACAGGAAACCCCGTGATCACACGGCTACATGGACAGGAAACCAGGTGATCACACGGCTAAATGGACAGGAAACCCCGTGATCACACGGCTACATGGACAGGAAACCCAGTGATCACACGGCTACATGGACAGGAAACCCCGTGATCACACGGCTACATGGACAGGAAACCAGGTGATCACACGGCTACATGGACAGGAAACCCAGTGATCACATGGCTACATGGACAGGAAACCCAGTGATCACACGGCTAAATGGACAGGAAACCCGTGATTACACGGCTACATGGACAGGAAACCAGGTGATCACACGGCTACATGGACAGGAAACTAGGTGATCCCACAGCTACATGGGCAGGAAACCAGGTGATCACACGGCTACATGGACAGGAAACTAGGTGATTCCACGGCTACATGGACAGGAAACCAGGTGATCACACGGCTACATGGACAGGAAACCAGGTGATCACATGGCTACATGGACAGGAAACCCAGTGATCACACGGCTACATGGGCAGGAAACCCCGTGATCACACGGCTACATGGACAGGAAACCAGGTGATCACACTGCTACATGGACAGGAAACCCCGTGATCACACGGCTACATGGACAGGAAACCCAGTGATCACACGGCTACATGGGCAGGAAACCAAGTGATCCCACGGCTACATGGACAGAAGAAACACCCAAAACAGTCCAGACTGAACAGATGCTAATCACTAATCACTTCAGATGCAGCGAGACAGAAGCAAGCAGCCCACGTGAAGACTTCCCAGAATTCATGGCAAAATATGCCTTATTTACACCCCTGACACCAACGCCAAGTAAGAGCCCTCTTACCAAATACAGGGCAGCGTCGCATTGCTCTGCCGACCGCTGACATTCTCAAGGCTATCTTTAAGAAACTGGCCATCATTGAAAAGACAACAGAGACGACCACCATCTTTAAGAAACTGGCCATCATTGAAAAGACAACAGAGACGACCACCATCTTTAAGAGACTGGCCATCATTGAAAAGACAACAGAGACGACCACCATCTTTAAGAAACTGGCCATCATTGAAAAGACAACAGAGACGACCACCATCTTTAAGAGACTGGCCATCATTGAAAAGACAACAGAGACGACCACCATCTTTATTAAGAAACTGGCCATCATTGAAAAGACAACAGAGACGACCACCATCTTTATTAAGAAACTGGCCATCATTGAAAAGACAACAGAGACGACCACCATCTTTAAGAGACTGGCCATCATTGAAAAGACAACAGAGACGACCACCATCTTTAAGAGACTGGCCATCATTGAAAAGACAACAGAGACGACCACCATCTTTAAGAGACTGGCCATCATTGAAAAGACAACAGAGACGACCACCATCTTTAAGAGACTGGCCATCATTGAAAAGACAACAGAGACGACCACCATCTTTAAGAGACTGGCCATCATTGAAAAGACAACAGAGACGACCACCATCTTTAAGAGACTGGCCATCATTGAAAAGACAACAGAGACGACCACCATCTTTAAGAGACTGGCCATCATTGAAAAGACAACAGAGACGACCACCATCTTTAAGAGACTGGCCATCATTGAAAAGACAACAGAGACGACCACCATCTTTAAGAGACTGGCCATCATTGAAAAGACAACAGAGACGACCACCATCTTTAAGAGACTGGCCATCATTGAAAAGACAAGAGAGACGACCACCATCTTTAACTGGCCATCATTGATAAGACAGAGACGACCACCAAATCAACGGAGTCTCTCTCAGCCAATGTGCAGCAGCTCCCCTCAACCACGTGGTCCTACTCTTTGTAAAAGTCCAATCAAAATTATCAAAGGCACAAGGTGAGACCCAGATGCAGACACAGGAGGCAGATGGTTGGAGTCTTACAATGTTTATTCATCCAATAGGAGGAGGAGGAGGCAAGAGAACGGTCGTGGACAGACAAACAGGACAAAACCAGAGTCCAGGAGGTACAGAGTGGTCAGACAGGCTCGTGGTCAGACAGGCTCGTTGTCAGGCAGGCAGAATGGTCAGACAGGCAGAATGGTCAGACAGGCAGAATGGTCAGACAGGCAGAATGGCCAGGCAGGCAGAATGGTCAGGCAGGCAGAATGGCCAGGCAGGCAGAATGGTCAGACAGGCAGAATGGCCAGGCAGGCAGAATGGTCAGACATACTCGTGGTCAGGCAGGTAGAATGGTCAGGCATACAGAATGGTCAGACAGGCTCGTGCTCAGGCAGGCAGGATGGTCAGGCAGGCAGAATGGTCAGGCAGGCAGAATGGTCAGACAGACTCGTGGTCAGGCAGGTAGAATGGTCAGGCAGGCAGAATGGTCTGGCAGGCTCGTGGTCAAGGCAGGTAGAATGGTCAGGCAGGCAGAATGGTCAGACAGGCAGAATGGTCAAGTAGGCAGAATGGTCAAGCAGGCAGAATGGTCAGACAGGCAGAATGGTCAGGCAAAATTCACTGGTACAGAGAGACAGGAAACACAGTGATAAATACACTGGTACAGAGAGACAGGAAATACAGGGATAAATACACTGGTACAGAGAGACAGTAAACACAGGGATAAATACACTGGTACAGAGAGACAGTAAACACAGGGATAAATACACTAGGACAGAGAGACAGGAAACACAGGGATAAATACACTGGTACAGAGAGACAGGAAACACAGGGATAAATACACTAGGACAGAGACAGGAAACACAGGGATAAATACACTGGTACAGAGAGACAGGAAACACAGGGATAAATACACTGGGGAAAATAAGCGACACCTGGAGGGGGTGGAGATAATCACAAGGACAGGTGCAACAGATCAGGGCGTGACAGAAAACAGTTAGATGAATTAATCTCGAGTCATAAAGTCGATTGTAATTTTTACATTTACCCCGTTGTCACGCCTGGTCATTGTATTTTGTGTTTTTGTTATATGTTTGGGTAGACCAGGGTGTGACATGGGTTTATATGTTGTGTTTCGTATTGGGGTTTGTATTATTTGGGATCGCGGCTGATTAGGGTAGGCTCTGAGGGTCAGGTCTTTCCTACTGATGAGTCAACAGGGTCAACAGAAGGTAGGCTCTGAGGGTCAGCTCTTGACACGTTCCTGAATAACAGCGAAGAATCAAAGTAAAGAGAGACAAAAATGAGAAAATCTCAAAGAATATTCCTACAGTATGTGAAGAAAAAGCAGTGACTGAAATAAAAACAATAGTGCCTGACCCGCCGATCGAGGTACATAATTAATGTGATATTATACCTTTATTTAACCAGGCAAGTAAGTTAAGAACAAATTCTTATTTTCAATGATGGCCAAAGAACGGTGGGTTAACTGCCTTTGTTCAGGGGCAGAACGACAGATTTGTACCTTGTCAGCTCGGGGATTTGAACTTTCAACATTTCAGTTACTAGTCCAACGCTCTAACCACTAGGGTACCCTGCCGCCCCTACACTCTAACCACTAGGCTACCTGCCTCCTCTACACTCTAACCACTAGGCTACCTGCCTCCTCTACACTCTAACCACTGGGCTACCCTGCCGCCCCTACACTCTAACCACTGGGCTACCCTGCCGCCCCTACACTCTAACCACTGGGCTACCCTGCCGCCCCTACACTCTAACCACTGGGCTACCCTGCCGCCCCTACACTCTAACCACTGGGCTACCCTGCCGCCCCTACACTCTAACCATTGGGCTACCCTGCCGCCCTTACACTCTAACCACCAATAGTGTTTTTAAATAATTCCATGAAGTTACAATTTTTTGATAAAATGATCTGTAAAAGTCTGACCATTGAGTGTCTTTATCACAATAAAAAAAAACAAAAAATAATTCTGTCTTGAAGCAATCTGTTGAAAAACAGATTCTCATAATATGCAAATTTGCGCATATTTTATTTAACCAGGCAAGTCAGTTAAGAACAAATTCTTATTTTCAATGACGGCCCTAGGAACAGTGGGTTAACTGCCTGTTCAGGGGCAGAACGACAGATTTTGTACCTTGTCAGCTCGGGGATTTGAACTTTCAACATTTCAGTTACTAGTCCAATGCTCTAGCCACTAGGGTACCCTGCCCCATATTTAAAGACTGTTTGCCTAATTTACATATTTCCATTTTTAAATATCTTGTATTTATGTATACTTTCAACTGGTAAAGTTTCAATCTGATGAGAGTAAAGAAAAAAACTATTATCCTGTGGTGCCTTAAGTATAATTAATTTAAAATGTATCCGAATACATTTTTCAGACATTGTTTTACCATCTCCGTGTATTCTCATATTGGAGGGGGGGGGGGAAATGGTGTGTTGACGCTCCCCGGCAGAACCACAAACCTGACTGGGAGAGTACTGCAGGGTAGATTTTTCTATGGTGTTATTGACTGTACGTTTGTTTACTCCATGTGTGACTCTGTGTTGTTGTTTGTACGTCTGTTTACTCCATGTGTAACTCTGTGTTGTTGTTTGTATGTTTGTTTACTCCATGTGTAACGCTGTGTTGTTGTTTTTGTCACACTGCTTTTGCTTTATCTTGACCAGGTCGCAGTTGTAAATGAGAACTTGTTCTCAACTGACCTACCTGGTTAAATAAAGGTGTTCTCAACTAGCCTACCTGGTTAAATAAAGGTGTTCTCAACTAGCCTACCTGGTTAAATAAAGGTGTTCTCAACTAGCCTACCTGGTTAAATAAAGGTGTTCTCAACTAGCCTACCTGGTTAAATAAAGGTGTTCTCAACTAGCCTACCTGGTTAAATAAAGGTGTTCTCAACTCGCCTACCTGGTTAAATAAAGGTGTTCTCAACTAGCCCACCTGGTTAAATAAAGGTGTTCTCAACTAGCCTACCTGGTTAAATAAAGGTGTTCTCAACTAGCCTACCTGGTTAAATAAAGGTGTTCTCAACTAGCCTACCTGGTTAAATAAAGGTGTTCTCAACTAGCCTACCTGGTTAAATAAAGGTGTTCTCAACTAGCCTACCTGGTTAAATAAAGGTGAAATAAAAATAAATAAATAAAAAGGGGTGGCCAACACAACGTAAACCCGCACTGCTTAAAACCTGAGACGAAAAAACAAAGATACAAAAATAATAAAAATGATTTTTTTTAAATAATTTAAGAATAAAGGAAAGAAAAAAGAAAATATATAAATAAATAAATAAACAAACGTTTTAAAAAAAACAATAAAATAATAAAGATAATAATAAATATTTTTAACAAATATATATATAATAAAACTAAATACATTTTTAAAAAGTGCAGGCTGGAGAAGGCACCACCCGGAGAAGCGGCACCCTGCAACGTGTCCTCGAGGGGGCGCCGGGGACCGGATGTGACGTCACCAGCGCCCGCCGCTATCTAAGTGGAGGAACGGCTGTTTCCCGTCCTTTTTCCCTCCTAACGAGTCCTGAGACGGGTAAGGGATCCAGAAACATCTTCCCGTGTCACGTCGCTTTTCACAATCCAACAAAAATGATCATCTACAAGGATATCATCACCGGTAATCTAACGTTTATATTATCACTATTCTGTTATTATTTCTTTTATAAATATGTATATTTTGTGTTGGTCTGCATTTGTGTTTTTTAGTTTTTGAGGCCTACCGGAAGTCTCTACTGCCCTTTGTGCCAACGATGTGGAAATTACTTTATAAAAATAACAAACTTAGTCGTAGTTCCTCCATGGTATTCTGTACCGTTCTAGATCCAATTTGTACATTTTTCTATGTACTGTATAACGGGAGTAAACCGATTAGACTGTGTTTAGGCTTACCGGAGAGTTAGTGAGGCCTACCGGCGTTTGGGTAACTAGTTGTACTAAATGTCCTGTTTTTTTTTAATCGTAAACAGCTGATTTTTAGTTTAACTATTGTGTCAACTAGTAATAGGCTATCTACCATTTCAACTCCCACGTTTTCGTTACGTGTTGGTTTAATAATGATGTATTTCAGGCGATGAGCTGTTCACCGAGGTCTATAAAATCACGGAGGTCTGCGACGGGATGCTGTACGAGGTACAGGGAAAGGTACGTTAATAATAATCACCCCCATTATTAAGTTACTTTACCGTATTTTTAAAAATACAGTTATCTTCCTCAGCTGTTGGCATACTTGTCAAGCTATTCCATTTATTCCACTCACTTCAAAATACAGGAGGGTTATGATAACGTGATTTCGGCTTTGGTAGACTGGATCTGCTAGTTGACTAGGGTGACGTGTTGATACCGGTGTACCGTTTTGCCTGCTCGCCTAAAACCCAGGATCTCCCGTGTTTCAGCTCACTTCCAGATCGGAGGACGTCGACGGTGCGTTAATCGGTGCCAACGCCTCTGCAGAGGGCGGCGACGAGGGTAGCGAAGCGTCCACGGTCAGTGGAGTCGACATTGTGCTCAACAGCAAACTGCAGGAGACCTCGGCCTACAACAAGAAGGCCTACCAGAGCTACATCAAGGGCTATATGAAGGCGTAAGTGTCTCTGGCATCTCATCTAACATGTTTTTTATTTATTTAAAATCTCTTATTTACACCTACGGCCTATCGGGGAACTGTGGGTCTAACTGCCTTGTTCGGGAGCAGAATGACATTTTTAAAACTATTTTTTTTTACCATGTCAACTCTGGGGATTCGATCCAGCAACCTTTCACTTACTGGCCCAACGCCAGTAGCAGGACGAGAGTGATATTTAAACAGCAAATCAGACTCAACTGTCGATTTTTAAAATGCATGTTGACAAGTCTGGGCAACTTCTCTCCGGTGACACCCAGGAGTTTTTGGTAACTGATACACAAAAATGACATCACATGTCCCTGGACTTTCTGCACGGCCTGCTATGACTCATCGGATCGTTCCATTATGGGTCTCAAATGGGTGTAAATACCTGTTAAACCACGGGGAGTCGACATGGTTCAGTCTAAATACCTGTTAAACCACAGGGAGTCGACATGGTTCAGTCCAGTCTAAATACCTGTTAGACCACAGGGAGTCGACATGGTTCAATCCAGTCTAAATACCTGTTAGACCACAGGGAGTCGACATGGGTCAGTCCAGTCTAAATACCTGTTAAACCACAGGGAGTCGACATGGTTCAGTCCAGTCTAAATACCTGTTAAACCACAGGGAGTCGACATGGTTCAGTCCAGTCTAAATACCTGTTAAACCACGGGGAATCGACATGGTTCAGTCTAAAGGGGTGTAAATACCTGTTAAACCACAGGGAGTCGACATGGTTCAGTCCAGTCTAAATACCTGTTAAACCACATGGAGTCGACATGGTTCAGTCCAGTCTAAATACCTGTTAAACCACAGGGAGTCGACATGGTTCAGTCCAGTCTAAATACCTGTTAAACCACAGGGAGTCGACATGGTTCAGTCCAGTCTAAATACCTGTTAAACCACAGGGAGTCGGCATGGTTCAGTCCAGTCTAAATACCTGTTAAACCACAGGGAGTCGACATGGTTCAGTCCAGTCTAAATACCTGTTAAACCACATGGAGTCGACATGGTTCAGTCCAGTCTAAAGGGGTGTAAATACCTGTTAAACCACAGGGAGTCGACATGGTTCAGTCCAGTCTAAAGGGGTGTAAATACCTGTTAAACCACAGGGAGTCGACATGGTTCAGTCCAGTCTAAATACCTGTTAAACCACAGGGAGTCGACATGGTTCAGTCCAGTCTAAATACCTGTTAGACCACAGGGAGTCGACATGGTTCAGTCCAGTCTAAATACCTGTTAAACCACAGGGAGTCGACATGGTTCAGTCCAGTCTAAATACCTGTTAAACCACAGGGAGTCGACATGGTTCAGTCCAGTCTAAATACCTGTTAAACCACAGGGAGTCGACATGGTTCAGTCCAGTCTAAATACCTGTTAAACCACAGGGAGTCGACATGGTTCAGTCTAAATACCTGTTAAACCACAGGGAGTCGACATGGTTCAGTCCAGTCTAAAGGGGTGTAAATGCCTGTTAAACCACAGGGAGTCGACATGGTTCAGTCTAAATACCTGTTAAACCACAGGGAGTCGACATGGTTCAGTCCAGTCTAAATACCTGTTAGACCACAGGGAGTCGACATGGTTCAGTCCAGTCTAAATACCTGTTAAACCACAGGGAGTCGACATGGTTCAGTCCAGTTTAAATACCTGTTAAACCACAGGGAGTCGACATGGTTCAGTCCAGGCTAAATACCTGTTAGACCACAGGGAGTCGACATGGTTCAGTCCAGGCTAAATACCTGTTAGACCACAGGGAGTCGACATGGTTCAGTCCAGTCTAAATACCTGTTAGACCACAGGGAGTCGACATGGTTCAGTCCAGTCTAAATACCTGTTAAACCACAGGGAGTCGACATGGTTCAGTCCAGTCTAAATACCTGTTAAACCACAGGGAGTCGACATGGTTCAGTCTAAATACCTGTTAAACCACAGGGAGTCGACATGGTTCAGTCTAAATACCTGTTAAACCACAGGGAGTCGACATGGTTCAGTCCAGTCTAAATACCTGTTAAACCACAGGGAGTCGACATGGTTCAGTCTAAATACCTGTTAAACCACAGGGAGTCGACATGGTTCAGTCTAAATACCTGTTAAACCACAGGGAGTCGACATGGTTCAGTCCAGTCTAAATACCTGTTAAACCACAGGGAGTCGACATGGTTCAGTCTAAATACCTGTTAAACCACAGGGAGTCGACATGGTTCAGTCTAAAGGGGTGTAAATACCTGTTAAACCACAGGGAGTCGACATGGTTCAGTCTAAATACCCGTTAGACCACAGGGAGTCGACATGGTTCAGTCCAGTCTAAATACCTGTTAAACCACAGGGAGTCGACATGGTTCAGTCCAGTCTAAATACCTGTTAGACCACAGGGAGTCGACATGGTTCAGTCCAGTCTAAATACCTGTTAGACCACAGGGAGTTGACATGGTTCAGTCCAGTCTAAATACCTGTTAAACCACAGGGAGTCGACATGGTTCAGTCCAGTCTAAATACCTGTTAAACCACAGGGAGTCGACATGGTTCAGTCTAAATACCTGTTAAACCACAGGGAGTCGACATGGTTCAGTCCAGTCTAAAGGGGTGTAAATACCTGTTAAACCACAGGGAGTCGACATGGTTCAGTCTAAAGGGGTGTAAATACCTGTTAAACCACAGGGAGTCGACATGGTTCAGTCCATTTCCAATCTCTCCTGTAACTGCTCCCCGGGTCGTTGCTGTCAATGAGAAAATGTTTTCGGTCAACTTACCCAGGTGAAATATGGGTAATGAAACTAACAAGTGCACAAGCAGGGTTCTGTTTTATGGGGGTATCAGCCCCCCCCCCCCCCCCCTAGGGTCAAGGCCAAGCTGGAGGAGCAGGGTTGTGTTTTATGGGAGTATCAGCCCCCCCCCCCCCAGGGTCAAGGCCAAGCTGGAGGAGCAGGGTTGTGTTTACATCAGCCCCCCCCCCTAGGGTCAAGGCCAAGCTGGAGGAGCAGGGTTGTGTTTTATGGGAGTATCAGCCTTCCCCCCCCCCCCCCCCCCCCCCTAGGGTCAAGGCCAAGCTGGAGGAGCAGGGTTGTGTTTTATGGGGGTATCACCCCCCCCCCCCCCTAGGGTCAAGGCCAAGCTGGAGGAGCAGGGTTGTGTTTTATGGGAGTATCAGCCCCCCCCCTAGGGTCAAGGCCAAGCTGGAGGAGCAGGGTTGTGTTTTATGGGGGTATCAGGCAGCCTGATGGGGAATGTTGTGAATGTAACACTGCTGTCCCCCCCCCAGGGTCAAGGCCAAGCTGGAGGAGCAGGGTTCTAAGAGGGTACAGGCCTTCATGGCAGGCGCTCCAGCAGCTGTTAAGATGATCCTGGGGAACCTTGATAAATACCAGGTGAGAGAACCCCCCCCCCTACCGCGTGTCCGGGTCCAAATGCCCCCCTACCGCGTGTCCGGGTCCAAATGCCCCCTACCGCGTGTCCGGGTCCAAATGCCCCCCTACCGCGTGTCCGGGTCCAAATGCCCCCCTACCGCGTGTCCGGGTCCAAATGCCCCCCCCTACCGCGTGTCCGGGTCCAAATGCCCCCCTACCGCATGTCCGGGTCCAAATGCCCCCTACCGCATGTCCGGGTCCAAATGCCCCCCTACCGCATGTCCGGGTCCAAATGCCCCCCCCTACCGCATGTCCGGGTCCAAATGCCCCCCCTACCGCGTGTCCGGGTCCAAATGCCCCCCCCCCCCTACCGCATGTCCGGGTCCAAATGCCCCCCCCACCGCGTGTCCGGGTCCAAATGCCCCCTTTCCCCTTTTCCAATGTCCATATACAGTGCACTATATAGGGAAAATGGGGGGGCATTTGGGATGTACCCAACGGCCGGTGCTGTGTGGAAATGGACATACTGTTTTATATTGGATGGATGAGGGCTGGTTAAAATGGACACTCTGTTTTAGGGTGGATGGACACTCTGTTTGATAGTGGAGGGACACTCTGTTTGATAGTGGAGGGACACTGTTTGATAGTGGAGGGACACTCTGTTTGATAGTGGAGGGACACTCTGTTTGATAGTGGAGGGACACTCTGTTTGATAGTGGAGGGACACTCTGTTTGATAGTGGAGGGACACTCTGTTTGATAGTGGAGGGACACTCTGTTTGATAGTGGAGGGACACTCTGTTTGATAGTGGAGGGACACTCTGTTTGATAGTGGAGGGACACTCTGTTTGATAGTGGAGGGACACTCTGTTTGATAGTGGATGTACGTCCTGTTGATCATGTGACCTGCTCCTCTTCTTCAGTTCTTCACCGGTGAGTCCATGAACTGTGACGGCGCCATCGGCCTGCTAGACTACCGCGAGGACGGTGTCACGCCCTTCTTCGTTTTCTTCAAAGACGGCATCGAGATCGAGAAATACGTAAGTTACCGTGTCGACGGAGGACTGTCTGGTTCTCTGTAGGGGGCCGGGGACTGTCTGGTTCTCTGTAGGGGCGGGGGACTGTCTGGTTCTCTGTAGGGGGACTGTCTGGTTCTCTGTAGGGGGACTGTCTGGTTCTCTGTAGGGGGACTGTCTGGTTCTCTGTAGGGGACTGTCTGGTTCTCTGTAGGGGACTGTCTGGTTCTCTGTAGGGGACTGTCTGGTTCTCTGTAGGGGGACTGTCTGGTTCTCTGTAGGGGACTGTCTGGTTCTCTGTAGGGGGACTGTCTGGTTCTCTGTAGGGGGACTGTCTGGTTCTCTGTAGGGGGACTGTCTGGTTCTCTGTAGGGGGACTGTCTGGTTCTCTGTAGGGGGACTGTCTGGTTCTCTGTAGGGGGACTGTCTGGTTCTCTGTAGGGGGACTGTCTGGTTCTCTGTAGGGGGACTGTCTGGTTCTCTGTAGGGGGACTGTCTGGTTCTCTGTAGGGGGACTGTCTGGTTCTCTGTAGGGGACTGTCTGGTTCTCTGTAGGGGGACTGTCTGGTTCTCTGTAGGGGGACTGTCTGGTTCTCTGTAGGGGGCGGGGGACTACTTTAGACCAGGGCCCACAGTTACAGGTTCTATGGCTGTTTCTAGTGTTGATGGGACCAGGGCCTCTTTGGGCTGATTTGATTCTTGATTTGAGTAAAGTTGTGAAGCTGAGGGTAAAGGCAACGTCCAACTCCCCGTGACCCCCCCCCCCTCCCTCCCTTAAAGCTGAGCGTAAAGGCAACGTCCAACCACCTGTGACCCCACCCCCCTCTCTCTGTGTTCCTGGTGCAGTAATAGTGGGTGAACATGCCACACCCTGTCCATTCATCCCCTCTGACTGACGTGCCCGTCTCTGCGGGTGTCTGCCCGTCTCTGCGGGTGTCTGCCCGTCTCTGCGGGTGTCTGCCCGTCTCTGCGGGTGTCTGCCCGTCTCTGCGGGTGTCTGCCCGTCTCTGCGGGTGTCGGCCCGTCTCTGCGGGTGTCGGCCCGTCTCTGCGGGTGTCGGCCCGTCTCTGCGGGTGTCGGCCCGTCTCTGCGGGTGTCGGCCCGTCTCTGCGGGTGTCGGCCCGTCTCTGCGGGTGTCGGCCCGTCTCTGCGGGTGTCGGCCCGTCTCTCGGCAGGCCGAGCCAGAGTGTTTTAATGGAGATATGTGACGTTAGAGTTCAGATGGAAATGGGTTGTGGGGGATTAGTCTGGCGTAGAACCCGGGATTAGTCTTCTGGCGCGTAGAACCCGGGGATTGGTCTGGCGCGTAGAACCCGGGGATTGGTCTGGCGCGTAGAACCCGGGGATTGGTCTGGCGCGTAGAACCCGGGGATTGGTCTGGCGCGTAGAACCCGGGGATTAGTCTGGCGCGTAGAACCCGGGGATTAGTCTGGCGCGTAGGAACGATCAGTGTTTTTGAGTCACTTTGTCCCATATGGCAGACTGGTCTAAAGTAGTGCACTATATAGGGAATAGGGTTCTATAGGGTTCTGGTCTAAAGTAGTGTACTATATAGGGTTCTGGTCTAAAGTAGTGTACTATATAGGGTTCTGGTCTAAAGTAGTGTACTATATAGGGTTCTGGTCTAAAGTAGTGTACTCTATAGGGTTCTGGTCTAAAGTAGTGTACTATACATAGGGTGCTACTTATTAAGATACCAGGCACACCACACTCTGAATACTAAGCCCATGCATTCATCTGATAGACCTGAAGTTCCTCACCGTGACTTCTGGGTTTGCAATTGGATGCTAAATGAAATATTTCCCTTGACTTTCCCCGACTGCCTGACCGAGTGGCTGTACGGATAGAGAAGAGGAACACATGGTGTTTACCAGAGGTGGTACTGAGTGGCTGTACGGATAGAGAAGAGGAACACATGGTGTTTACCAGAGGTGGTACTGAGTGGCTGTACGGATAGAGGAGAGGAACACATGGTGTTTACCAGAGGTGGTACTGAGTGGCTGTACGGATAGAGGAGAGGAACACATGGTGTTTACCAGAGGTGGTACTGAGTGGCTGTAAGGATAGAGAAGAGGAACACATGGTGTTTACCAGAGGTGGTACTGAGTGGCTGTACGGATAGAGGAGAGGAACACATGGTGTTTACCAGAGGTGGTACTGAGTGGCTGTACGGATAGAGGAGAGGAACACATGGTGTTTACCAGAGGTGGTACTGAGTGGCTGTAATGGATAGAGGAGAGGAACACATGGTGTTTACCAGAGGTGGTACTGAGTGGCTGTATGGATAGAGGAGAGGAACACATGGTGTTTACCAGAGGTGGTACTGAGTGGCTGTACGGATAGAGGAGAGGAACACATGGTGTTTACCAGAGGTGGTACTGAGTGGCTGTACGGATAGAGGAGAGGAACACATGGTGTTTACCAGAGGTGGTACTGAGTGGCTGTACGGATAGAGGAGAGGAACACATGGTGTTTACCAGAGGTGGTACTGAGTGGCTGTACGGATAGAGGAGAGGAACACATGGTGTTTACCAGAGGTGGTACTGAGTGGCTGTACGGATAGAGGAGAGGAACACATGGTGTTTACCAGAGGTGGTACTGAGTGGCTGTATGGATAGAGGAGAGGAACACATGGTGTTTACCAGAGGTGGTACGGATAGAGAAGAGGAACACATGGTGTTTACCAGAGGTGGTACTGAGTGGCTGTACGGATAGAGGAGAGGAACACATGGTGTTTACCAGAGGTGGTACTGAGTGGCTGTATGGATAGAGAGGAACACATGGTGTTTACCAGAGGTGGTACTGAGTGGCTGTACGGATAGAGGAGAGGAACACATGGTGTTTACCAGAGGTGGTACTGAGTGGCTGTACGGATAGAGGAGAGGAACACATGGTGTTTACCAGAGGTGGTACTGAGTGGCTGTATGGATAGAGGAGAGGAACACATGGTGTTTACCAGAGGTGGTACGGATAGAGAAGAGGAACACATGGTGTTTACCAGAGGTGGTACTGAGTGGCTGTACGGATAGAGGAGAGGAACACATGGTGTTTACCAGAGGTGGTACTGAGTGGCTGTACGGATAGAGGAGAGGAACACATGGTGTTTACCAGAGGTGGTACTGAGTGGCTGTAAGGATAGAGAAGAGGAACACATGGTGTTTACCAGAGGTGGTACTGAGTGGCTGTACGGATAGAGGAGAGGAACACATGGTGTTTACCAGAGGTGGTACTGAGTGGCTGTACGGATAGAGGAGAGGAACACATGGTGTTTACCAGAGGTGGTACTGAGTGGCTGTACGGATAGAGGAGAGGAACACATGGTGTTTACCAGAGGTGGTACTGAGTGGCTGTATGGATAGAGGAGAGGAACACATGGTGTTTACCAGAGGTGGTACTGAGTGGCTGTATGGATAGAGGAGAGGAACACATGGTGTTTACCAGAGGTGGTACTGAGTGGCTGTACGGATAGAGGAGAGGAACACATGGTGTTTACCAGAGGTGGTACTGAGTGGCTGTACGGATAGAGGAGAGGAACACATGGTGTTTACCAGAGGTGGTACTGAGTGGCTGTACGGATAGAGGAGAGGAACACATGGTGTTTACCAGAGGTGGTACTGAGTGGCTGTACGGATAGAGGAGAGGAACACATGGTGTTTACCAGAGGTGGTACTGAGTGGCTGTATGGATAGAGGAGAGGAACACATGGTGTTTACCAGAGGTGGTACGGATAGAGAAGAGGAACACATGGTGTTTACCAGAGGTGGTACTGAGTGGCTGTACGGATAGAGGAGAGGAACACATGGTGTTTACCAGAGGTGGTACTGAGTGGCTGTATGGATAGAGAAGAGGAACACATGGTGTTTACCAGAGGTGGTACTGAGTGGCTGTACGGATAGAGGAGAGGAACACATGGTGTTTACCAGAGGTGGTACTGAGTGGCTGTACGGATAGAGGAGAGGAACACATGGTGTTTACCAGAGGTGGTACTGAGTGGCTGTATGGATAGAGGAGAGGAACACATGGTGTTTACCAGAGGTGGTACGGATAGAGAAGAGGAACACATGGTGTTTACCAGAGGTGGTACTGAGTGGCTGTACGGATAGAGGAGAGGAACACATGGTGTTTACCAGAGGTGGTACTGAGTGGCTGTACGGATAGAGGAGAGGAACACATGGTGTTTACCAGAGGTGGTACGGATAGAGAAGAGGAACACATGGTGTTTACCAGAGGTGGTACTGAGTGGCTGTATGGATAGAGGAGAGGAACACATGGTGTTTACCAGAGGTGGTACTGAGTGGCTGTATGGATAGAGGAGAGGAACACATGGTGTTTACCAGAGGTGGTACTGAGTGGCTGTACGGATAGAGGAGAGGAACACATGGTGTTTACCAGAGGTGGTACTGAGTGGCTGTACGGATAGAGGAGAGGCACACGGTGTTTACCAGAGGTGGTACTGAGTGGCTGTACGGATAGAGGAGAGGAACACATGGTGTTTACCAGAGGTGGTACTGAGTGGCTGTACGGATAGAGGAGAGGAACACATGGTGTTTACCAGAGGTGGTACTGAGTGGCTGTACGGATAGAGGAGAGGAACACATGGTGTTTACCAGAGGTGGTACTGAGTGGCTGTACGGATAGAGGAGAGGAACACATGGTGTTTACCAGAGGTGGTACTGAGTGGCTGTACGGATAGAGGAGAGGAACACATGGTGTTTACCAGAGGTGGTACTGAGTGGCTGTATGGATAGAGGAGAGGAACACATGGTGTTTACCAGAGGTGGTACTGAGTGGCTGTACGGATAGAGGAGAGGAACACATGGTGTTTACCAGAGGTGGTACTGAGTGGCTGTACGGATAGAGGAGAGGAACACATGGTGTTTACCAGAGGTGGTACTGAGTGGCTGTACGGATAGAGGAGAGGAACACATGGTGTTTACCAGAGGTGGTACTGAGTGGCTGTATGGATAGAGGAGAGGAACACATGGTGTTTACCAGAGGTGGCTGTATGGATAGAGAAGAGGAACACATGGTGTTTACCAGAGGTGGTACTGAGTGGCTGTACGGATAGAGGAGAGGAACACATGGTGTTTACCAGAGGTGGTACTGAGTGGCTGTATGGATAGAGAGGAACACATGGTGTTTACCAGAGGTGGTACTGAGTGGCTGTACGGATAGAGGAGAGGAACACATGGTGTTTACCAGAGGTGGTACTGAGTGGCTGTACGGATAGAGGAGAGGAACACATGGTGTTTACCAGAGGTGGTACTGAGTGGCTGTATGGATAGAGGAGAGGAACACATGGTGTTTACCAGAGGTGGTACGGATAGAGAAGAGGAACACATGGTGTTTACCAGAGGTGGTACTGAGTGGCTGTACGGATAGAGGAGAGGAACACATGGTGTTTACCAGAGGTGGTACTGAGTGGCTGTACGGATAGAGGAGAGGAACACATGGTGTTTACCAGAGGTGGTACTGAGTGGCTGTAAGGATAGAGAAGAGGAACACATGGTGTTTACCAGAGGTGGTACTGAGTGGCTGTACGGATAGAGGAGAGGAACACATGGTGTTTACCAGAGGTGGTACTGAGTGGCTGTACGGATAGAGGAGAGGAACACATGGTGTTTACCAGAGGTGGTACTGAGTGGCTGTACGGATAGAGGAGAGGAACACATGGTGTTTACCAGAGGTGGTACTGAGTGGCTGTATGGATAGAGGAGAGGAACACATGGTGTTTACCAGAGGTGGTACTGAGTGGCTGTATGGATAGAGGAGAGGAACACATGGTGTTTACCAGAGGTGGTACTGAGTGGCTGTACGGATAGAGGAGAGGAACACATGGTGTTTACCAGAGGTGGTACTGAGTGGCTGTACGGATAGAGGAGAGGAACACATGGTGTTTACCAGAGGTGGTACTGAGTGGCTGTACGGATAGAGGAGAGAACACATGGTGTTTACCAGAGGTGGTACTGAGTGGCTGTACGGATAGAGGAGAGGAACACATGGTGTTTACCAGAGGTGGTACTGAGTGGCTGTATGGATAGAGGAGAGGAACACATGGTGTTTACCAGAGGTGGTACGGATAGAGAAGAGGAACACATGGTGTTTACCAGAGGTGGTACTGAGTGGCTGTACGGATAGAGAGAGGAACACATGGTGTTTACCAGAGGTGGTACTGAGTGGCTGTATGGATAGAGAGGAACACATGGTGTTTACCAGAGGTGGTACTGAGTGGCTGTACGGATAGAGGAGAGGAACACATGGTGTTTACCAGAGGTGGTACTGAGTGGCTGTACGGATAGAGGAGAGGAACACATGGTGTTTACCAGAGGTGGTACTGAGTGGCTGTATGGATAGAGGAGAGGAACACATGGTGTTTACCAGAGGTGGTACGGATAGAGAAGAGGAACACATGGTGTTTACCAGAGGTGGTACTGAGTGGCTGTACGGATAGAGGAGAGGAACACATGGTGTTTACCAGAGGTGGTACTGAGTGGCTGTATGGATAGAGAAGAGGAACACATGGTGTTTACCAGAGGTGGTACTGAGTGGCTGTACGGATAGAGGAGAGGAACACATGGTGTTTACCAGAGGTGGTACTGAGTGGCTGTACGGATAGAGGAGAGGAACACATGGTGTTTACCAGAGGTGGTACTGAGTGGCTGTATGGATAGAGGAGAGGAACACATGGTGTTTACCAGAGGTGGTACGGATAGAGAAGAGGAACACATGGTGTTTACCAGAGGTGGTACTGAGTGGCTGTACGGATAGAGGAGAGGAACACATGGTGTTTACCAGAGGTGGTACTGAGTGGCTGTACGGATAGAGGAGAGGAACACATGGTGTTTACCAGAGGTGGTACGGATAGAGAAGAGGAACACATGGTGTTTACCAGAGGTGGTACTGAGTGGCTGTATGGATAGAGGAGAGGAACACATGGTGTTTACCAGAGGTGGTACTGAGTGGCTGTACGGATAGAGGAGAGGAACACATGGTGTTTACCAGAGGTGGTACTGAGTGGCTGTACGGATAGAGGAGAGGAACACATGGTGTTTACCAGAGGTGGTACTGAGTGGCTGTACGGATAGAGGAGAGGCACACGGTGTTTACCAGAGGTGGTACTGAGTGGCTGTACGGATAGAGGAGAGGAACACATGGTGTTTACCAGAGGTGGTACTGAGTGGCTGTACGGATAGAGGAGAGGAACACATGGTGTTTACCAGAGGTGGTACTGAGTGGCTGTACGGATAGAGGAGAGGAACACATGGTGTTTACCAGAGGTGGTACTGAGTGGCTGTACGGATAGAGGAGAGGAACACATGGTGTTTACCAGAGGTGGTACTGAGTGGCTGTACGGATAGAGGAGAGGAACACATGGTGTTTACCAGAGGTGGTACTGAGTGGCTGTATGGATAGAGGAGAGGAACACATGGTGTTTACCAGAGGTGGTACTGAGTGGCTGTATGGATAGAGGAGAGGAACACATGGTGTTTACCAGAGGTGGTACTGAGTGGCTGTACGGATAGAGGAGAGGAACACATGGTGTTTACCAGAGGTGGTACTGAGTGGCTGTACGGATAGAGGAGAGGAACACATGGTGTTTACCAGAGGTGGTACTGAGTGGCTGTACGGATAGAGGAGAGGAACACATGGTGTTTACCAGAGGTGGTACTGAGTGGCTGTACGGATAGAGGAGAGGAACACATGGTGTTTACCAGAGGTGGTACTGAGTGGCTGTACGGATAGAGGAGAGGAACACATGGTGTTTACCAGAGGTGGTACTGAGTGGCTGTACGGATAGAGAAGAGGAACACATGGTGGGTAATAGTCTCTCCTCTGTCCGTCTCCACGTGGGTAATAGTCTCTCCTCTGTCCGTCTCCACGTGGGTAATAGTCTCTCCTCTGTCCATCTCCACGTGGGTAATAGTCTCTCCTCTGTCCAGCTCCACGTGGGTAATAGTGTCTCCTCTGTCCGTCTCCACGTGGGTAATAGTCTCTCCTCTGTCCGTCTCCACGTGGGTAATAGCCTCTCCTCTGTCCGTCTCCACGTGGGTAATAGCGTCTCCTCTGTCCGTCTCCACGTGGGTAATAGCGTCTCCTCTGTCCGTCTCCACGTGGGTAATAGCGTCTCCTCTGTCCGTCTCCACGTGGGTAATAGCCTCTCCTCTGTCCGTCTCCACGTGGGTAGTAGTCTCTCCTGTCTGTCCATCGTGGGTAGTAGTCTCTCCTCTCTCTGTCTGTCCATCGTGGGTAATAGTGTCTCTTCTGTCTCCTCTCTGCAGTAAACCATCCGGACGTCTAACAGAAGTGCCTGGACCGGAGGAGCGTGTCTGCTTGTTACCGTAGCGACCGCCGCCCCTGATCATGGACAGACTGACCCTGCCTGCTTGTTACCGTAGCGACCGCCGCCCCTGATCATGGACAGACTGCCCCCTGCCTGTATCCCTCCCAACACCTGGAACAGACTTGTCTTTCTTTTTAATCCCAAGTTTTTTATTTTTCTGGTGGGGGCCCAACCTTCTCTTCGTCCCCACATCTGACCTCCGGGGGAGACGCCAGGCCCTGTTTCGTCGGTCAGGACCGTCCCCGCCCCCCACCACCACCGTGGATGGCCGGTTAGGCTGCTGTGTGCCTCCCATCAGATGTCCAGCTGCATTAAAGCTCCCACCTCGCTCTCTCACACAACTGTAAAGGACTCATTGACACTATGTTGTGAAATAAATGGGCCTATTGGCCGAAATACAACCGTCCTCTGTATCGTCTGCGTTCACTCTGATACAGTACCTCCCGTCCCCCGTCTCTGTCTCTGCTCGGGGGGGGGCGCGCGTCTCGCGTAGCTGTTGCCCTGAACCAGAACGCACGATTCCATTGGTCCGCTTATCAAGCCCGTGGGCCAGTGTGGGGCAACAACAGTGTGACATATCTGCTGGTCCCTGGGCAGAGGGTCAGGAAACCCTGTTCTGATGGGATCTGTTGGGTCCATACTGTGTTAACATTGGGTTCTGGTCCCTGTTCTGTTGGGTCCATACTGTGTTAACATTGGGTTCTGGTCCCTGTTCTGATGGGTCCATACTGTTGGTTAACATTGGGTTCTGGTCTCTGTTCTGATGGGTCCATACTGTTGGTTAACATTGGGTTCTGGTCTCTGTTCTGTTGGGTCCATACTGTGTTGATTAACATTGGGTTCTGGTCTCTGTTCTGATGGGTCCATACTGTGTTGGTTAACATTGGGTTCTGGTCCCTGTTCTGTTGGGTCCATACTGTGTTGATTAACATTGGGTTCTGGTCTCTGTTCTGTTGGGTCCATACTGTGTTGATTAACATTGGGTTCTGGTCTCTGTTCTGTTGGGTCCATACTGTGTTCGGCATGGAGGCCGACCTTTAAAGGTGAGTCAACTGACTGATCATCTTGCATCGTGTGTACTTATCTGCTCGATATTATGTAATTTGTCAGTCACAATTTACCCATGATACATCAGTGTTGGTGCTCTCAAACACAGCCGTTCCCTCTGGGCTGGGTTCATCCAGACAGATATAAATCCTCTAGTTTTAGAGGGAATCCCATTCGGCCGTTCCCTCTGGGTTCATCCAGACAGATATAATTCCTCTAGTTTTAGAGGAATCCCATTCGGCCGTTCCCTCTGGGTTCATCCAGACAGATATAAATCCTCTAGTTTTAGAGGAATCCCATTCGGCCGTTCCCTCTGGGTTCATCCAGACAGATATAATTCCTCTAGTTTTAGAGGAATCCCATTCGGCCGTTCCCTCTGGGTTCATCCAGACAGATATATATCCTCTAGTTTTAGAGGATCCCATTCGGCCGTTCCCTCTGGGTTCATCCAGACAGATATAAATCCTCTAGTTTTAGAGGATCCCATTCGGCCGTTCCCTCTGGGCTGGGTTCATCCAGACAGATATAAATCCTCTAGTTTTAGAGGAATCCCATTCGGCCGTTCCCTCCGGGCTGGGTTCATCCAGACAGATATAAATCCTCTAGTTTTAGAGGAATCCCATTCTGTATTTATATTAAGCGTCTCGGTAGGAAGGCTGGTCTTGGATCAGTTTTAGGTTTCCATGGTTAGGTGGGATCTGTTCCTAGTTCAGCACTCCCAGTCAGACACGATACAGATGACCTCTGGTTCTATTGGTGGCTTATCAGGAACCTGATCCTAGATCAGCACTCCCAGTCAGACACGATACAGATGACCTCAGTCATATTTCTGCTCAGGACCTTCCAGTTATCCAACTGCACACAGATTAGTGAGATCACATCTCTACAAGAGTAACTCCTAATTTTTAGAGAAAAGTAGACTGGTAGATTTTTTTTTTTTACAAAAACATTTATTTTATTCAAAAGTCGTTAAAAATCACATTTTTATAAACAAGCCGTGTGTCTGTAAAAGCGAACACTTCCGAAGGATCGGTCAGATCCCACAAACACACAGGAATAAACGTCATAGTGGCCCAGGTGAGATGAACCTAAAGCATCTCACTGTTCAGAATAGTAGGAATCCTTCAAACGTGTCCACAAAGTGGCACCTATTCCCTAAATAGTACACTAAATTTGACCAGGGTCCTGGTTTAAAGTAGTGCACTATATAGGGAATAGGGTGTGACTTGGACCGACATGAAGTATAGGACCGGGGTCCTAACTGGCCAACACATCAGTAGATTCACAACTTCATTTCTCTCGTCTATAAAAACCAAACGACGCTCTCTAGGAGGGCCCAGACCAGGCTAGTGGGGCTCCAGACCAGGCTAGTCGTCCTTCTCCTAGTGGTGAGCTCTCTAGGAGGCTGGAGGTCCCAGACCAGGCTAGTCGTCGGTCTCCTTCTCCTCCTCCTCTCCTCCCTGGTAGTGTCTGTACTCTGGCTTCAGCTCCCACGTGTTCTTGTGGGTTCCCTTCACGTTGTAGATGCCGATGTCACGCAGAATCTCTTTCAGGTAACTCTGAATGAAGGGGGGAGAGGAGAGAGACGGGAGGGAGAGGAGAGAGACGGGAGGGAGAGGAGAGAGAGACAGGGGAGGGAGAGTAGAGAGAGACAGGGGAGGGAGAGTAGAGAGAGACAGGGGAGGGAGAGTAGAGAGAGACAGGGGAGGGAGAGTAGAGAGAGACAGGGGAGGGAGAGTAGAGAGAGACAGGGGAGGGAGAGTAGAGAGAGACAGGGGAGGGAGAGTAGAGAGAGACGGGAGGGAGAGAGTAGAGAGAGACGGGGGAGGGAGAGAGAGCGTAGAGAGAGACGGGAGGGAGAGAGAGTAGAGAGAGACCGGAGGGAGAGAGAGTAGAGAGAGACGGGAGGGAGAGAGAGTAGAGAGAGACGGGAGGGAGAGAGAGTAGAGAGACGGGGAGGGAGAGAGAGTAGAGAGAGACGGGAGGGGAGAGAGGAAGTAGAGACGGGGAGGGAGAGAGTAGAGACGGGAGGAGGGAGAGTAGAGAGAGACAGGGGAGGGAGAGTAGAGAGAGACAGGGGAGGGAGAGTAGAGAGAGACAGGGGAGGGAGGGAGAGTAGAGAGAGACAGGGGAGGGAGGGAGAGTAGAGAGAGACAGGGGAGGGAGGGAGAGTAGAGAGAGACAGGGGAGGGAGAGTAGAGAGAGACAGGGGAGGGAGGGAGAGTAGAGAGTGACGGGGGAGGGAGAGTAGAGAGAGACAGAGGGAGAGACGGGAGGGAGAGGAGAGAGTTAAGAGATGTTGTATTATAATACAGACTGCTATCACACAGGAATAGGGAGCAGGAAAGAGTGTTGAGTCTCCAGTCTGGTCTTGAATTCCCTGTTTCATCTCTTATGTAAAGTATTACATCACTAACTTGACCAGATAAAAATCCACAAGACAAACAAACCGCCACAGACACGACCCCGTTCATTAGGCAGCCGTCTCTATGGCGACCCTGCCTTATTAGGCAGCCGCCTCTATGGCGACAGATTGCTGAGTGCCACCAGACGCACCCCGTTCATTAGGCAGCCGTCTCTATGACAGATTGCTGAGGCCACCTCAGACTGAAAACATAGACGACCCCCGTTCATTAGGCATCCGTCTCTATGGCGACAGATTGCTGAGGCCACCTCAGACTGAAACACAGATTCCACCCCCGTCAGGCAGCCTCTATGGCAGATTGCTGAGGCCACCTCAGACTGAAACATAGACGCACCTCACAGGGCAGCCGCTCTTGGCGACAGATTGCTGAGGCCACCTCAGACTGAAACATAGACTGGGCCCCGGCCGTCAGCAAGCCCTTCAGTGGCGACAGATTGCTGAGGCCACCTCAGACTGAAACACAGACGACCCCCGTTCATTAGGCAGCCGTCTCTATGGCGACAGATTGCTGAGGCCACCTCAGACTGAAACATAGACGACCCCCGTTCATTAGGCAGCCCTCTCTATGGCGACAGATTGCTGAGGCCACCTCAGACTGAAACACAGACGACCCCCGTTCATTAGGCAGCCGTCTCTATGGCGACAGATTGCTGAGGCCACCTCAGACTGAAACACAGACGACCCCCGTTCATTAGGCAGCCGTCTCTATGGCGACAGATTGCTGAGGCCACCTCAGACTGAAACACAGACGACGCCCGTTCATTAGGCAGCCGTCTCTATGGCGACAGATTGCTGAGGCCACCTCAGACTGAAACACAGACGACCCCCGTTCATTAGGCAGCCCTCTCTATGGCGACAGATTGCTGAGGCCAACTCAGACTCAGGCCGGCCTTTTCTGAGCTGAACTAACCCCAGACGCAGCTCTCCGACAACACATAAAACCCTCACCTAATTCTGCCACAAAACAATGACACTCTCTCTCATATGGGCTTTTTTAAAGTGAGCGCTAACGTGCCTTTGATAAACAGTGGCCCATTTGGTCAAAAGGCAGAGGTGTAAAATATTTATCTTGTCCATTCCTAGCGCTCCTCTCCAGGGGGCTTTTGAAGAGACTCCTCCAACATTCAGTCCCCAAAAAATGGTCTCCTATAAATCACGTAGCAGATGAAGATGTGGTAGAGAGAGGAGGTGAGAGAGAGAGGAGGTGGTAGAGAGAGAGAGGAGGTGGTAGAGAGAGAGAGGAGGTGGTAGAGAGGAGGAGGTGGTAGAGAGAGGAGGAGGTGGTAGAGAGAGGAGGAGGTGGTAGAGAGAGGAGGAGGTGGTAGAGAGAGAGGAGGTGGTAGAGACAGAGGTGGTAGAGACAGGAGGTGGTAGAGACAGGAGGTGGTAGAGACAGAGGAGGTGGTAGAGAGAGAGGAGGTGGTAGAGAGAGAGGAGGTGGTAGAGAGAGAGGAGGTGGTAGAGAGAGAGGAGGTGGTAGAGAGAGAGGAGGTGGTAGAGAGAGAGGAGGTGGTAGAGAGAGAGGAGGTGGTAGAGAGAGGAGGTGGTAGAGAGAGAGGAGGTGGTAGAGAGAGAGGAGGTGGTAGAGAGAGAGGAGGTGGTAGAGAGAGGAGGAGGTGGTAGAGAGAGGAGGAGGTGGTAGAGAGAGGAGGTGGCGGTAGAGAGAGGAGGTGGCCTTTTCTGTCGTCTACAGGCTGGAGATAAAAATGGATGACAATGTAACGAGACGGGACACTTTTTAAAATCCTGCATGTTTCTCTGAAAAACAGCCCGTACCCTAAAATGGCAACAGAAACAGCCCGTACCTTAAAATGGCAACACACTAAAACAGCCCGTACCTAAAATGGCAACACAAACTAAACCGTACCCTAAAATGGCAACACACTAAAACAGCCCGTACCCTAAAATGGCAACAGAAACAGCCCGTACCTTAAAATGGCAACAGAAACAGCCCGTACCCTAAAATGGCAACACACTAAAACAGCCCGTACCCTAAAATGGCAACACACTAAAACAGCCCGTACCCTAAAATGGCAACACACTAAAACAGCCCGTACCCTAAAATGGCAACAGAAACAGCCCGTACCCTAAAATGGCAACACACTAAAACAGCCCGTACCCTAAAATGGCAACACACTAAAACAGCCCGTACCCTAAAATGGCAACACACTAAAACAGCCCGTACCCTAAAATGGCAACACACTAAAACAGCCCGTACCCTAAAATGGCAACACACTAAAACAGCCCGTACCCTAAAATGGCAACACACTAAAACAGCCCGTACCCTAAAATGGCAACACACTAAAACAGCCCGTACCCTAAAATGGCAGTCTGGTGATGTTATAATACCAGGTGTATATAGTAGTA